>NC_059219.1:9372381-9479350 GCF_020615455.1 Coregonus clupeaformis
GATGGAGGGAGGGCAGGGAGGCAGGCTGGATGGAGGGAGGGCAGGGAGGGGAGTAGGGCTGGGAATTGCCAGGGACCTCACAATACAATATTTAACAATACTTAGGTGCCAATACAATATGTATTGCAATCCTCATTTACATTTACATTTACGTCATTTAGCAGACGCTCTTATCCAGAGCGACTTACAAATTGGCTCATGATTCTATATGTATTACGTTTCGATACTGTTATTCTATTGCGAATCGATGCTGCAGAGGGACTAGAGAGAGCCATGAGAAAACGAGTTTTGATCAGTCATGGAAATAACAGTGGTGGAAACATGTTGGTCCACTATATAAAAATAAGATGGAGAACAAGCTATAGGATGAAAAACAGTTCCCAGTTTTGGCGCCGGTAGAGCCGACTAGCGTTACCTGTAGTAGCAGTTATTGATTAAATCGATAGTTCGGAGTCAAATATCGATATAATATCGTCGCAAAATAGTATTGTGATATGTAACTATCTATTTCCCCATCCACTTGCGGGGAGGAGGCCCTGCCTGCAGAACTGAACCGGGTTCAAGAGATCTCCACCTGATCTCAGCGGACATCTGCTGGCGTCCGGGTCACTGGTGTGCAGTGAGGCTGAACCAATCGCCCGAGCCCTGCCTCCATCCAACCCGGGCATGAGCCGACGTGATTGGCTTTCCCCCCTGGGGCGTCTCGGCGAAAGCTCATGCACGCCGCGCCTGATTCAACGTGTCACCACGGCCGGGCGCCGAGCGCATTAGGACAGCGTGTTTGTCAGGAGCGTTACTGAATAATGCAGACGTGATGTAGCTCGTAATGGCAGGGGTCCTGAACAATAAGGCCTTTTTAAAAAGAGGGTGTCACAACGGACTTGTAGAGATGAGCTTCTTCTTAAGTGGCTGTTCTACTCTGAGCAGTTGAGCTCCGCCACTCAGGAGACTCACGGACTGACTCAGGAGACTCACGGACTGACTCAGGAGACTCACGGACTGACTCAGGAGACTCACGGACTGACTCAGGAGACTCACGGACTGACTCAGGAGACTCACGGACTGACTCAGGAGACTCACGGACTGACTCAGGAGACTCACGGACTGACTCAGTAGACGCGTTAGTGCGGCAGAGGCAGTAACACATAGCAGCACAACTGCTGCCCCGGATAAAAAAACAATTATACCTCAGCATTCCTCTGAGACAAAGCTGTTCCACACACAAACGCACACACAAAGACACACACACACACAAAACATTTAGGAGTCACTAGATGGATAGACCACTGAGTCCTTCGGTGTAACTGCAGCAACACAGCAATGATCACTATGGGATGAACAGATTACCTAAATGGCACGACACGTCCCCCCGAGGAACGAAGGGCCATTTACACAAGACAGAAAGAATCAAGGGAAGAGAATCAAACTTGTTTTGACATGGGAGAGAGGGAAAAGAGCCATTTAATTGTGATTGAAAGTCTAAAATTTAATTAGTTGGATTTCAACAAACACACACAATGGTCTCTGCTGAATGGCTGACTGAGGTTTGCTGCTTTTGTGCTTTATTTTTGCTGTAAATAATTGAGTAGCCTCCAAAGTAAAAGGGAGATAAAATGGATCTGTGATGACTGATGGTTTCTAATCTGATTGAATAATTCAAGCCTGGTTTGAATTTAAAAAATAACTGACAGTCTACCTCAAAGTTTCCCCTCGGATACCCGGTGACGGAGGACTCATTATGAAAGATTTATAAGCCGATTGAATTCCAATTCCAAAGCCTCCAGTAAACCAGGCACATGCCCACACCAACACACCCACCCACAGATGAATCAGGTTCAGAGATAGAGGGATGGGGAGAGTAGGAACCAATATTTTTCTCTCTCCTTAGAAGCCATCTACACTTAATGATTGACATTGCAGTAACTTGTAGAGAACACAGAGTTTGGGGTGGTTCCAAATGGCACCCTATCCCCTATATAGTGCACTACTTTTGACCAGGGCACTACTGACACACACACAAAGTGTATTATAACTACCTATATACACACACTGCTCTACACATTAACCAACTCACAGACGTTCATATCAGACCCATTCATATAGAATACACAATATCTCCTCTACACACTAACCTTCATTTGGCCTACCATCGCTCCTCTACACACTAACCTTCATATAGGCCTACCATCTCTCCTCTACACACTAACCTTCATTTGGCCTACCATCTCTCCTCTACACACTAACCTTCATATAGGCCTACCATCTCTCTCCTCTACACACTAACCTTAATTTGGCCTACCATCTCTCCTCTACACACTAACCTTCATTTGGCCTACCATCTCTCTCCTCTACACACTAACCTTCATTTGGCCTACCATCTCTCCTCTACACACTAACCTTCATTTGGCCTACCATCTCTCCTCTACACACTAACCTTCATTTGGCCTACCATCTCTCCTCTACACACTAACCTTCATTTGGCCTACCATCTCTCCTCTACACAATAACCTTCATATAGGCCTACCATCTCTCCTCTACACACTAACCTTCATTTGGCCTACCATCTCTCCTCTACACACTAACCTTCATATAGGCCTACCATCTCTCTTCTACACACTAACCTTCATTTGGCCTACCATCTCTCCTCTACACTCTAACCTTCATATAGGCCTACCATCTCTCTCCTCTACACACTAACCTTCATTTGGCCTACCATCTCTCCTCTACACACTAACCTTCATATAGGCCTACCATCTCTCCTCTACACACTAACCTTCATTTGGCCTACCATCTCTCCTCTACACACTAACCTTCATATAGGCCTACCATCTCTCTTCTACACACTAACCTTCATTTGGCCTACCATCTCTCCTCTACACTCTAACCTTCATATAGGCCTACCATCTCTCTCCTCTACACACTAACCTTCATTTGGCCTACCATCTCTCCTCTACACACTAACCTTCATTTGGCCTACCATCTCTCTCCTCTACACACTAACCTTCATTTGGCCTACCATCTCTCCTCTACACACTAACCTTCATTTGGCCTACCATCTCTCTCCTCTACACACTAACCTTCATATAGGCCTACCATCTCTCCTCTACACACTAACCTTCATTTGGCCTACCATCTCTCTCCTCTACACACTAACCTTCATTTGGCCTACCATCTCTCCTCTACACACTAACCTTCATTTGGCCTACCATCGCTCCTCTACACACTAACCTTCATATAGGCCTACCATCTCTCCTCTACACACTAACCTTCATTTGGCCTACCATCTCTCCTCTACACACTAACCTTCATATAGGCCTACCATCTCTCTCCTCTACACACTAACCTTCATTTGGCCTACCATCTCTCCTCTACACACTAACCTTCATATAGGCCTACCATCTCTCTCCTCTACACACTAACCTTCATATAGGCCTACAATCTCTCTCCTCCACACACTAAGCAACTCATACACTGCCTACCTCCATAGGTTAAAACAGATCCTCATGGAACTGTGTGATGATATGTAGTCAACTCTGATGAACGTAAACCAGTCGGCCATCCTAACAAAACCTTCCATGACCTTCCACGTTCTAAACCCTGCACTCTGCTCTCAACCGCAGCAGAACATTACCTTTAACATAGAGACAAAACTATCAGCCTTATCTCTTGGCACAAACACAATGCCCTTGTTACCCATCTGTTGATTGTTGATGTGCAGCACAGGGCTGATATCCATCTGGAGGTTCAGTATTGTGTGTAAACACACACACACACACACACACACACACACACAGGGTTATAACACATAGCTTTACCAGTATACTCAGGAAAGGTAGAAGAGAGTTCAGGGCTTTGTCGTTAAGGTAACGTTAGTGGGTTACGGTTATTTGGTTATCTTTCCTGACCTTAGGTTACCTAAAATATCAGATTTGAGAAGTGTCAGGGCTCCAGATGAAGGCTGGTTGGACCAGTAAGTGTCTTACTAACAAGTGAGAACAGTCTTCAGGGCTTTGTCGTTAAAGTGACATTAGACGGTTGAGATTATAGGCCCTAGTCACCTTTTCTTTAGCTCAGGTTACCTAAGAGATCCCAGCATATGAGAAAGAACAAAGCTGAGAGCAGAAATTGTGTTACATTTCAAGTAGAACTTCTTTAGATGAGGTGGCCATGCAGGTTGGCTTCAGGGTCATGGGAGAAGGGTTTCTGGCTGTAGGCATGTCTCCATGCAGGTTGGCTTCAGGGTCATGGGAGAAGGGTTTATAATGGCTGTAGGCATGTCTCCATGCAGGTTGGCTTCAGGGTCATGGGAGAAGGGTTTATAATGGCTGTAGGCATGTCTCCATGCAGGTTGGCTTCAGGGTCATGGGAGAAGGGTTTATAATGGCTGTAGGCATGTCTCCATGCAGGTTGGCTTCAGGGTCATGGGAGAAGGGTATCTAATGGCTGTAGGCATGTCTCCATGCAGGTTGGCTTCAGGGTCATGGGAGAAGGGTTTATAATGGCTGTAGGCATGTCTCCATGCAGGTTGGCTTCAGGGCCATGGGAGAAGGGTTTCTAATGGCTGTAGGCATGTCTCCATGCAGGTTGGCTTCAGGGTCATGGGAGAAGGGTTTCTAATGGCTGTAGGCATGTCTCCATGCAGGTTGGCTTCAGGGTCATGGGAGAAGGGTTTCTAATGGCTGTAGGCATGTCTCCATGCAGGTTGGCTTCAGGGTCATGGGAGAAGGGTTTCTAATGGCTGTAGGCATGTCTCCATGCAGGTTGGCTTCAGGGCCATGGGAGAAGGGTTTCTAATGGCTGTAGGCATGTCTCCATGCAGGTTGGCTTCAGGGTCATGGGAGAAGGGTTTCTAATGGCTGTAGGCATGTCTCCATGCAGGTTGGCTTCAGGGTCATGGGAGAAGGGTTTCTAATGGCTGTAGGCATGTCTCCATGCAGGTTGGCTTCAGGGTCATGGGAGAAGGGTTTCTAATGGCTGTAGGCATGTCTCCATGCAGGTTGGCTTCAGGGTCAAGGGAGAAGGGTTTATAATGGCTGTAGGCATGTCTCCATGCAGGTTGGCTTCAGGGTCATGGGAGAAGGGTTTCTGGCTGTAGGCATGTCTCCATGCAGGTTGGCTTCAGGGTCATGGGAGAAGGGTTTCTAATGGCTGTAGGCATGTCTCCATGCAGGTTGGCTTCAGGGTCATGGGAGAAGGGTATCTAATGGCTGTAGGCATGTCTCCATGCAGGTTGGCTTCAGGGTCATGGGAGAAGGGTTTCTAATGGCTGTAGGCATGTCTCCATGCAGGTTGGCTTCAGGGTCATGGGAGAAGGGTTTCTGGCTGTAGGCATGTCTCCATGCAGGTTGGCTTCAGGGTCATGGGAGAAGGGTTTCTAATGGCTGTAGGCATGTCTCCATGCAGGTTGGCTTCAGGGTCATGGGAGAAGGGTTTCTAATGGCTGTAGGCATGTCTCCATGCAGGTTGGCTTCAGGGTCATGGGAGAAGGGTTTCTAATGGCTGTAGGCATGTCTCCATGCAGGTTGGCTTCAGGGTCATGGGAGAAGGGTTTCTAATGGCTGTAGGCATGTCTCCATGCATGTTGGCTTCAGGGTCATGGGAGAAGGGTTTCTAATGGCTGTAGGCATGTCTCCATGCAGGTTGGCTTCAGGGTCATGGGAGAAGGGTTTCTAATGGCTGTAGGCATGTCTCCATGCAGGTTGGCTTCAGGGTCATGGGAGAAGGGTTTCTAATGGCTGTAGGCATGTCTCCATGCAGGTTGGCTTCAGGGTCATGGGAGAAGGGTTTCTAATGGCTGTAGGTATGTCTCCATGCAGGTTGGCTTCAGGGTCATGGGAGAAGGGTTTCTAATGGCTGTAGGCATGTCTCCATGCAGGTTGGCTTCAGGGTCATGGGAGAAGGGTTTCTAATGGCTGTAGGCATGTCTCCATGCAGGTTGGCTTCAGGGTCATGGGAGAAGGGTCTCTAATGGCTGTAGGCATGTCTCCATGCAGGTTGGCTTCAGGGCCATGGGAGAAGGGTATCTAATGGCTGTAGGCATGTCTCCATGCAGGTTGGCTTCAGGGTCATGGGAGAAGGGTATCTAATGGCTGTAGGCATGTCTCCATGCAGGTTGGCTTCAGGGTCATGGGAGAAGGGTTTATAATGGCTGTAAGCATGTCTCCATGCAGGTTGGCTTCAGGGTCATAGGAGAAGGGTATCTAATGGCTGTAGGCATGTCTCCAGTTAGAGAGGTTGGAGAGGGAGAGACTGGACCTTATTAGCCTGTTTAGAATACTCAGTGTGCTTGCTAAAAGCCCTTTAGCCATAATTTAGCAAGACTCACGTCCCAAATGGAACCCTATTCCCTTTACAGTGCACTACTATTGACCAGAGCCATATGGGCCCTGATCAAAAGTAGAGGGCTGTAAAGGGAATAGAGCAGCCATTTGGGACTCGGCCTCACATGCCACGGATCCCAAATGGCTGCTTTTCCTCTCAAAGTTACTGACCACAGTAAAGCTCTAGGCTCAGTCCCAGACTGCCTTGTAAAAACGGTAACCGCACCACAGCTGCAAGTCAACTAGACAAAGCTCCAAGCCTTTAGTTTATACCTTATACCAGGGGTCAGTAACAGGCCTTTAGTTTATACCTCACTTCATACCAGGGGTCAGTAACAGGCCTTTAGTTTATACCTTATACCAGGGGTCAGTAACAGGCCTTTAGTTTATACCTTATACCAGGGGTCAGTAACAGGCCTTTAGTTTATACCTTGTAACAGGCCTTTAGTGTATACCTTATACCAGGAGTCAGTAACAGGCCTTTAGTGTATACCTTATACCAGGGGTCAGTAACAGGCCTTTAGTTTATACCTTATACCAGGGGTCAGTAACGGGCCTTTAGTTTATACCTTATACCAGGGGTCAGTAACAGGCCTTTAGTTTATACCTCACTTCATACCAGGGGTCAGTAACAGGCCTTTAGTTTATACCTCACTTCATACCAGAGGTCAGTAACAGGCCTTTAGTTTATACCTTATACCAGGGGTCAGTAACAGGCCTTTAGTTTATACCTTATACCAGGAGTCAGTAACAGGCCTTTAGTGTATACCTTATACCAGGAGTCAGTAACAGGCCTTTAGTGTATACCTTATACCAGGGGTCAGTAACAGGCCTTTAGTTTATACCTTATACCAGGGGTCAGTAACAGGCCTTTAGTGTATACCTTATACCAGGGGTCAGTAACAGGCCTTTAGTTTATACCTTATACCAGGGGTCAGTAACAGGCCTTTAGTTTATACCTCACTTCATACCAGGGGTCAGTAACAGGCCTTTAGTTTATACCTCACTTCATACCAGAGGTCAGTAACAGGCCTTTAGTTTATACCTTATACCAGGGGTCAGTAACAGGCCTTTAGTTTATACCTCACTTCATACCAGGGGTCAGTAACAGGCCTTTAGTTTATACCTCACTTCATACCAGAGGTCAGTAACAGGCCTTTAGTTTATACCTTATACCAGGGGTCAGTAACAGGCCTTTAGTTTATACCTTATACCAGGGGTCAGTAACAGGCCTTTAGTGTATACCTTATACCAGGAGTCAGTAACAGGCCTTTAGTGTATACCTTATACCAGGAGTCAGTAACAGGCCTTTAGTGTATACCTTATACCAGGGGTCAGTAACAGGCCTTTAGTTTATACCTTATACCAGGGGTCAGTAACAGGCCTTTAGTTTATACCTTATACCAGGGGTCAGTAACAAGCCTTTAGTTTATACCTCACTTCATACCAGGGGTCAGTAACAGGCCTTTAGTTTATACCTCACTTCATACCAGAGGTCAGTAACAGGCCTTTAGTTTATACCTTATACCAGGGGTCAGTAACAGGCCTTTAGTTTATACCTTATACCAGGGGTCAGTAACAGGCCTTTAGTGTATACCTTATACCAGGAGTCAGTAACAGGCCTTTAGTGTATACCTTATACCAGGGGTCAGTAACAGGCCTTTAGTGTATACCTTATACCAGGGGTCAGTAACAGGCCTTTAGTTTATACCTTATACCAGGGGTCAGTAACAGGCCTTTAGTGTATACCTTATACGAGGGGTCAGTAACAGGCCTTTAGTTTATACCTCACCTCCATAGTTTGACACTACAATGGTTTGGTACCTCACAAGATGAGGAGGAGGAAGAGGAGGAGAAGGAGAGAGAGAGAGAGAGAGAGAGAGAGAGAGAGGAGAAGGAGAGAGGGGGAGAGAGAAAGAGGAGAGAGAGAGAGCGAGAGAAGGAGGGGAGACAGAGAGAGGGGGGAGACAGGGGGGGCAGACAGAGAGAGAGAGAGGAGGGGGGAGAGAGAGAGAGGGAGAGAGGGGGGGAGAGAGAGAGGGAGAGAGGGGGGAGCGAGAGAAAGAGAGAGAGAGGGGGGAGAGGGAGAGGGAGAGAGAGAGGGGGGAGAGAGAGGGAGGGGAGAGAGGGGAGGGGAGAGAGGGAGGGGAGAGAGGGGAGGGGAGGGAGGGGAGAGAGAGGGGAAGGGGAGGGAGGGGAGAGAGAGGGGGAGGGAGGGGGAGAGGAGGGGGGAGAAAGAGGGGAGGGGGGAGAAAGAGGGAGGGGGGAGAGAGAGGGAGGTGGGAGAGAGAGGAGGGGGGAGAGAGAGGAGGGGGGAGAGAGAGGAGAGGGGGAGAGAGAGGGGAGGGGGAGAGAGAGAACGTTTGCTTGCATACTGTTTTCCTTAAGGATTAATTTTCCTTTTCGGTATTGTGGATCAGTGGCTGGCTTTGAAAGTGTGCTCTAGTCCTCTCAAGAAGTAATAATGATTTATGTCTGCTACTTCTCAGCCAGAGAGATTCCTCTCACTGTCTTGTCTACTGAGACCCTGTGGAGACTACAGGTTATTTCACCAGACAAATCGCATCTGTGTGTGTGTGTGTGTGTGTGTGTGTGTGTGTGTGTGCAGCATCTCTCTCTGCTGCTGTCTTCCATTAGCCCAACACTTTATTCTTCCAGTTGCTCTGTAAATCTTTTTGAGAAGGAGATTTAAACTTGTATTTCATTTCACATCATCTGACAGGCCTGTGGAGCTTTGGAGTGATGATACCATCATTCCAGCGCTGCGTCCCAAACGGCACCCCATTTCCTATTTAGTGCACTACTTTTCTACAGCAGTTCATGCCGCACCTCATGAGGAGCCAAACAGCATTCTCCATGTTCATATCCTCCCTCTGTTCCTCTCCTCTCCATGTTCATATCCTCCCTCTGTTCCTCTCCTCTCCATGTTCATATCCCCCCTCTGTTCTAATCCTCTCCATGTTCATATCCTCTCCATGTCCATATCCTCCCTCTGTGCCTCTCCTCTCCATGTTCATATCCTCCCTCTGTTCCTCTCCTCTCCATGTTCATATCCTCCCTCTGTTCCTCTCCTCTCCATGTTCATATCCTCCCTCTGTTCTAATCCTCTCCATGTTCATATCCTCCCTCTGTTCCTCTCCTCTCCATGTTCATATCCTCCCTCTGTTCCTCTCCTCTCCATGTTCATATCCTCCCTCTGTTCTAATCCTCTCCATGTTCATATCCTTCCCTTGAATTGTTTTACGTAGATTAAGATGTAACATATTTCCTTTTCAACACTTAGACATGCACAGTCCACGGGAGGCCGTTAGGAAAGTATCAATGTAATGATGCATACCCAAGTGGGAGGAACAAGCCTGTAGACCGTCTGTGCTACATGGTACAAGGACCTTAGGCTACATAGCATGTGTCTTCTTGTCTATTGTTCTGTAGTTCATGGTTGACTTGAGAAATCCACAAAGTAATCATATCTTATTGACTTGAGAAATCCACAAAGTAATCATATATTTTTGACTTGAGAAATCCACAAAGTAATCATATCTTATTGACTTGAGAAATCCACAAAGTAATCATATATTTTTGACTTGAGAAATCCACAAAGTAATCATATCTTATTGACTTGAGAAATCCACAAAGTAATCATATCTTTTTGACTTGAGAAATCCACAAAGTAATCATATCTTATTGACTTGAGAAATCCACAAAGTAATCATATCTTATTGACTTGAGAAATCAACAAAGTAATCATGTCTTTTTGACTTGAGAAATCCACAAAGTAATCATATCTTATTGCCATGTAGTAGGTTTTCTAGTGTTGTACTACTGTTAAGACATGTCTCTACTGTTGGCTTTGCATATCTTTGCTATAACATTAGTATTCTATGTTTGTGTCTCCCTAACAGGTAAACAGGAGGTCAGAAAGCCGAGGTCTGCTCTCTGCAAATCACATTGACCAGCAGATTGGGTCCCTACTGTGTGCTATAGCCAGTCCAAACAGCTTCTCGTCACAGAGCTTGGTCAGGCTGGTAGATCAGACCTGGGACCTGATGGCAGCTTGTTCACAACATGACTGAGTTTAGTTACGTGATTCCCCCGTTAAACCTCCACTCAAGACATCCTCCTGTTTAACACCTAAAACCTGAACTCCCTGGAAGATGTCTTGTTAGATAATGTCTGAAGACAAGGTCACAGTGCTTGAACCTTGGTCTGGAGGGCCAAGACAAGGTCACAGTGCTTGAACCTTGGTCTGGAGGACAATTCCCATCAACTGATCTGACTATGTTTTCCCTTTTATGGAACTCAGTCAATGTTTCACAAGAATATACATACAGCTTTGCTTAGATGCAAAAGTAGTCGAAATGGAATGCAATTCACCCAATTAAAAAGATGCAACATTCAGTTACAACAGGAAAAAAAACAGCAAGGACGATGAGCACTGATTGCTTTTACAGGGGCATGAATATTAAAAATCAGAGAGCTTTTAGAATAAAATGTGTTCAAGTTAATCCTCTCCCCCTCTCCCTCCCCCTCTTTCAATGACAGGTGGCATCGTAATGTATTCATAGGCCACTCACTGCATTCAGGCAAACATCACATCTCCTAAAGCATTACATTAGCTCCTCACAGAGCCCTCGACTGAGGGCATTTTACCACAAACAATACCCAAATCACCTAATCTGAAGTTGAGCATCATTTCACATGAAACATCATGCGATTTAGGCTACTTGTATTGAGAATATTCTGCGAAGGCCTTCTGTGATCTGTCAGTGCCTGGTGTGGGATTACTAGCTATACATCTACTGAACAGACTACATTTACATTTACGTCATTTAGCAGACGCTCTTATCCAGAGCGACTTACATTTAAAAAAAAATCATACCCCCTGTGGGAATCGAACCCACAACCCTGGCGTTGCAAACGCCATGCTCTATCAACTGAGCTACATCCCTGCCGGCCATTCCCTCCCCTACCCTGGACGACGCTGACTACACATACACTGAAGGTAACACATGGTAGAGACCTGGGTCTTGCATTCTGCTGACATCCGAGGCAAACAACAAGTTATCGCCATGGCGACCACCAGAAGTCAGAACGACTCAACAGAAATATGAAAACAATCCATCAACGTTACATTGTAAGGTGGAGTAGTCTGTCCTATGGGGCTACAGACAGACAGACACACAAACACACAGTCACAGAGCGAGACACACACACAGGTACCCACTAGGGCCATATAAAATCTGTTTTATTGTTTGACTGATTACGATTTGTTTTTACCCAAATTCCGATAGTTTTTTCCAGGTTTCTGTATTTCAGTTTTTTATTTTTTATTTTTTTTATTTCGGTTTTTGCTCTCAAAATCACACACAAAAAATGCTTAGACCACATCAGGAGACCACTTTTGAGGTCTGGGAAAAATATAAGAAATGTAGAATTTTGGGTGTAGTTAACCTTTAATTCAACCGTGCACCAGCCAGAGCCACAGGCTTGGTTGGTGGCATTTCTGTAGCCCTCATGTGATTGGTTGGTGGCGTTTCTGTAGCCATCATGTGATTGGTTGGTGGCATTTCTGTAGCCCTCATGTGATTGGTTGGTGGCGTTTCTGTAGCCCTCATGTGATTGGTTGGTGGCATTTCTGTAGCCCTCATGTGATTAGTTGGTGGCGTTTCTGTAGCCATCATGTGATTAGTTGGTGGCGTTTCTGTAGCCATCATGTGATTGGTTGGTGGCGTTTCTGTAGCCATCATGTGATTGGTTGGTGGCGTTTCTGTAGCCATCATGTGATTGGTTGGTGGCATTTCTGTAGCCCTCATGTGATTGGTTGGTGGCGTTTCTGTAGCCATCATGTGATTGCAGTTTGCTAAACAAATGGCCACTGGACTGACGCAAATAATCCCGATATCATTCTGCCAGGTAGGCGTAGGCTACTTTGTAATTAACATTTAATTGAGAAGGTTTTTGGGAAAGCCTTTCCATCTACCAACAGACGGTTATCGTTAGCATTATATCGCTAACGGCTAAACATACGAGCGCCACAACACAGACGGATGGGCGTTCCTGTGGCGTTCCAGAAAGTTGTAGGAAAATATTGTTCATGTCTTATGATTAACTTGTGCAAATTAATGCATTTTTTTTAATAAGATCAATGCATTTAGTTGATTTCCTGCTAAGTTCAATTCATTTTTTTTATATCGTTGAATTGGTTTTAACGTCTGGATTTCGTGATTCCATCCGTGTTTTCCGACACACTGATTTTATAGGGCCCAAACTCACACACACACAGTTCCTGAGGAGAAAAAAGTGTTAAAAAGCAGCGTGGGGGGGCACGATGTTGCTGTACAAACAAATGAGTCACAAACAGAGCAGCAAAGAGGCAGACAAGGTCTCTCTCTCTGGAGTCCTGAGGGGAGTGTGTGTGTGTGTGTGTGTGTGTGTGTGTGTGTGTGTGTGTGTGTGTGTGTGTGTGTGTGTGTAAGTGTGTGTGTGCGTGTGTGTGTGTGTGTGTGTGTGTGTGTGTGTGTGTGTAAGTGTGTGTGTGTGTGTGTGTGTGTGTGTGTGTGTGTGTGTGTGTGTGTGTGTGTGTGTGTGTAAGTGTGTAAGTGTGTGTATAAGTGTGTGTGTGTGTGTGTGTGTGTGTGTGTGTTGCAGGGGGAGGAGACTATAGGCTCATTAGGGGCAAAAAAAATAAATATATATATATATTTTCCCCACTTAATTTCTCTGGCTGCTATTCCTTCAGCATAATGTAGCATGGCTTATCAGCGCACTAAAAGCCCCTCGTTTTCTGTATCATTATTTATTCTAAACAGCGTTCTTTAAAAGAGAGAGAGGCAGGAATGCTGCCTCCATGTACAATGCCAGCTGCCTAATTAAATAGCTATTCAGTCCACTTCTTACAGAAAATTAATTTATGGAATGAAAAAGTGTATTTCCTCTTCCTCCATCACTCTAATGTGGGGAGCAACCAATTAAAATAGACGGTTCAAGGCCAGGTTCATTACATTAAAAGACAAGTGAAGGAAAATAAAAAAAAGCTTGAAAATGGGGAGATGATTTTAATAAAGAGGGATTGCACAATGAACTAAACTGGTTAGGAAGCACAAAAGGCAGAAATCATATCTCTCACAACCTTCCCAGGCAATGTCTCAAATCATAACGTAAATTCCTACAACCTTCCCAGGCGGTCTCAAATCACAACGTAAATTCCTACAACCTTCCCAGGCAGTCTCAAATCACAACGTACATTCCTACAACCTTCCCAGGCAGTCTCAAATCACAACGTACATTCCTACAACCTTCCCAGGCAGTCTCAAATCACAACGTACATTCCTACAACCTTCTTTTAAAGCTGTACATTACTCAGTATGTACAGCCAGACATCTGATTGTTGGCTCAGCATTATCATTCTGCATTAGTTATTCTATTGCACTTTCAACTGGTTTTAATTGATCATCAGCCATGTTTCACCACCAGCCCACTCAACACCTCATTTCTGATCTTTAGCTGAATTATTTTACAGCACAATGACCAGAGAGAGAGACAGAGAGAGGCAGAGGCAGAGAGAGAGAGACAGAGAGAGACAGAGACAGAGACAGAGAGAGAGAGAGAGAGAGAGGGAGACAGAGAGACAGAGAGACAGAGAGACAGAGAGAGAGAGAGAGAGAGAGAGAGAGAGAGACAGAGAGAGAGACAGAGAGAGAGACAGAGAGCGAGAGAGACAGAGAGAGACTTCGTCTTCATCACCCTGTAGGACTGTCTATCACCCACAGATCTTCATAGTGCAACCAGACAGACTCATACAGCATTCACAGACTAAGAGCAGTGGGAGAAAAACAGGATATTTCTATAACCTGGAAAAGACACAGCATGACACACAAACTGTCAACAAACCGTTTGCATAAAGCAACATGGCCGCCTGTGAGACAGACTGAAGATTCCATGTTACATGAACAAAGTGATTTATGTCAAAACATACCTCTCCCACAACACATCTACAGCTAGTGTGTACTGTTCAGCCCTGTTCACACTGTCTAACGAGATACCCTGGGAGAAGATAATGTGAATCCACATTATCAACACTATGATTTGAAGAGCCCTTAAGAACTGAGATATAAAAGATAAAAAAATTACAAGACGTCAATTGTTTGGCTGATAACGTTCTCAATGAGTACATCCAAAATGGCATCACGTTCCCCAGGCTATATAGTGCATTACTTTTGACTTGGGCCTGCATAGGGTTCTGGTAATAAGCAGTGCATTACATAAGGAATAGGGTGCCATTTGGGACACAGTCCAGTGAGTGAATAATAGGTTAATGGTGTTTATGTATCCATGATAAATGACATCTGGCCTACAGCGGCGGTCAGGTCAAAGGTCATACATGTCAATGGGGTTTAGGCTCTCCTCAGTCTGATGACATATTGCCCAAGTGGCTGATGACATATTGCCCAAGTGGCTGATGACATATTGCCCAAGTGGCTGATGACATATTGCCCAGGTGGCTGATGACATATTGCCCAGGTGGCTGATGACATATTGCCCAAGTGGCTGATGACATATTGCCCAAGTGGCTGATGACATATTGCCCAAGTGGCTGATGACATATTGCCCAAGTGGCTGATGACATATTGCCCAAGTGGCTGATGACATATTGCCCAGGTGGCTGATGACATATTGCCCAAGTGGCTGATGACATATTGCCCAAGTGGCTGATGACATATTGCCCAAGTGGCTGATGACATATTGCCCAAGTGGCTGATGACATATTGCCCAAGTGGCTGATGACATATTGCCCAAGTGGCTGATGACATTTTGCCCAAGTGGCTTATGACATATTGCCCAAGTGGCTGATGACATATTGCCCAAGTGGCTGATGACATATTGCCCAGGTGGCTGATGACATATTGCCCAAGTGGCTGATGACATCCAGAACCTTTGATGATCACTGAGGGAGGGATGAGCAAATAGAGCATGTGACATGTCTGTGGGGAACTACCGATGGGGTTATGATTAAAGGAGTTACGGATTAAACTTTTTTTTTGCACAAATCTAAATCTTGGTCAAGGTGTTAAAAAAAAAAAACATCCGTCAGCAAATATATTATTGCATCGAAAAAAGGACCTGAAGACGTTTCAGAATATTCTGGGGGGGGGGTGATGACAACAATAATGGACATTCAAACAGAGCATTTCACAGCCCACAACAAAACTCCAGGCAGGCAGGCAAGGAAGCAGTTTACAATCAATAACTTCAAAAGCTTAAATTTAGTGACATTTATTTCGCCATGGAGAAATACGTGTGTTGTCCCCCCCGCAGGCATGTAGCAAGGCAGCTATGAGCCACTCAGGACCCCACAGACGCAGCAGCTGTGACAGGGTTGGAATGAGGTGGACCTGGACCCAACGAGCAGGCCCTATGGATTCCAGAGGTGACCAGCCTAGCCAATGAGCAAACACACACAGACATGCACATAGACAAACGCACACCTAAGCCCCACCACTCCTCTGCAAAGCCCCAGCATCTGGAGGTTAAGGGTGTACACGTCGATCTAGAGCATCCCAAACATTCTCAATGGGTGACACATGTCTGGTGAGTCTACAAACCATGGAATAACTGGGACATTTTCACCTTCCAGGAATTGTGTACAGATCCTTGCTACGTAGGACCGTGCACTATCATGCTAAAACATGATGTGATGGCGGTGGATGAATGGCACGACAATGGGCTTCAGGATCTGGTAAAGGTATCTCTGTGCATTCAAATTGCAATTGTGTTCGTTGTCCATAGTTTATTCCTGCCCCTACCATAACGTCACCGCCACCATGGTGCACTCTGTTCACAACGTTGACATCAGCAAACCGCTCACCCACACAACACCATACAAGTGGTATGCGGTTCTGAGGCCGGATGGACGTACTGCCAAATTCTATAAAACGACGGTGGCTTATGGTAGAGAAATTAACACTCTACCATAAAGGCCTGATTGGTGGATTGCTGCAGAGATGGTTGTCCTTCTGGAAGGTTCTCCCATCTTCGCAGAGGAACTCTGGAGCTCTGTCAGAGTGACCATCGGGTTCTTGGTCACCTCCATGACCAAGGCCCTTCTCTCCCGATTGCTCAGTTTGGCCGGGCGGCCAGCTCTAGGAAGAGTCTTGGTGGTTCCAAACTTCTTCCATTTAAGAATGATGGCGGCCAGTGTGTTCTTGGGGACCTTCAATGCTGCAGAAATGTTTTGGTACCCTTCCCCAGATATGTGTCTCGACACAATCCTGTCTCAGAGCTCTACGGACAATTCCTTCGACCTCATGGCTTGGTTTTTGCTCTGACATGCGCTGCCAACTGTGGGACCGTAAATAGACAGGTGTGTGCCTTTCCAAATCATGTCCAATCAATTTAATTGATCACAGGTGGACTCCAATCAAGTTGTAGAAACATCAAGGATGATCAATAGAAACAGGATGCATCTGAGCAGCAATATTTGTGACCTGTAGCCACAAGAAAGGGGCAACCAGTGAAGAACAAACACCATTGTAAATACAACCCATATTTATGTTTATTTATTTTACCTTTTGTACTTTAACTATTTGCACATATGACATTTGAAATGTCTTTATTCGTTTGGAACTTGTGTGAGTGTAATGTTTACTGTTAATCTTTATTGTTTATTTAACTTTTTTATTATTATCTATTTCACTTGCTTTGGCAATGTTAACGTATATTTCCCATGTCAATAAAGCCCATTCATTGAATTGAATTGAATTGAATTGAATGAGGAAGCGCAAGACATGGAGAAAAAAAAAGAGAAAGAAACAGAGTAGGGAGAGAAAGAGAGAGAAAGGAGCCGAATCATTTCTGACTGGTGCGCCTTGCAGCCAGGCTTACCAGGGATTTAAGCAGACGTCCCCATTTTGCTGCCGCTGCAGTTTTTTGTAGCAGTTGTCATGTTTTAAAACTCAGTGGATCAACCATTGTAAGAGGGCTACTGTATCACGCTGTTTAGAGCCAGTGTGCTGTCAGGTTGGTTTCCTCCATCCTCCGTCTGTCCCGAGGCCCGGCTGAAGTCTAACAAAGTTGGACACCTACATCGGTTAATGTGTCCGATCCAGGTTACAAACACACACGTCTAGAAACGTTAAGCTTTACATGTGAAACAAGGTGTTCCCATTCCCCTTTAAAAGCCTCATAACACAGTTACAGTTAGCTGGCGTTCTAGATCCTAGTGTTTCCATTCCCCTTTAAAAGCCTCATAACACAGTTAGTTAGCTGGCGTTCTAGATCCTAGTGTTCCCATTCCCCTTTAAAAGCCTCATAACACAGTTAGTTAGCTGGCGTTCTAGATCCTAGTGTTTCCATTCCCCTTTAAAAGCCTCATAACACAGTTAGTTAGCTGGCGTTCTAGATCCTAGTGTTTCCATTCCCCTTTAAAAGCCTCATAACACAGTTAGTTAGCTGGCGTTCTAGATCCTAGTGTTCCCATTCCCCTTTAAAAGCCTCATAACACAGTTAGTTAGCTGGCGTTCTAGATCCTAGTGTTTCCATTCCCCTTTAAAAGCCTCATAACACAGTTAGTTAGCTGGCGTTCTAGATCCTAGTGTTCCCATTCCCCTTTAAAAGCCTCATAACACAGTTACAGTTAGCTGGCGTTCTAGATCCTAGTGTTTCCATTCCCCTTTAAAAGCCTCATAAGACAGTTAGCTGGCGTTCTAGATCCTAGTGTTTCCATTCCCCTTTAAAAGCCTCATAACACAGTTACAGTTAGCTGGCGTTCTAGATCCTAGTGTTCCCATTCCCCTTTAAAAGCCTCATAACACAGTTACAGTTAGCTGGCGTTCTAGATCCTAGTGTTCCCATTCCCCTTTAAAAGCCTCATAACACAGTTACAGTTAGCTGGCGTTCTAGATCCTAGTGTTCCCATTCCCCTTTAAAAGCCTCATAACACAGTTACAGTTAGCTGGCGTTCTAGATCCTAGTGTTCCCATTCCCCTTTAAAAGCCTCATAACACAGTTACAGTTAGCTGGCGTTCTAGATCCTAGTGTTCCCATTCCCCTTTAAAAGCCTCATAACACAGTTACAGTTAGCTGGCGTTCTAGATCCTAGTGTTCCCATTCCCCTTTAAACACAGTTCTTAACAGTCAAGAGCCTTTTCTGTCTGTAGTTAATTTAACTACACTCTCGTGTAGCCAATCGGATTTCCCCATAATGCTTTCAACTCATATGTGATTTCCCCATAATGCCTATCTATAATTTAATTCAACTCGAACAGATCAAACTAGTGCCTGTGAAATTAATTTGCACTTCATTATGGATAGACGTTATTACAGTGAGGGGACAGAGATAGATAGATAGACAGAGCGAGAGACCGAGAGAGAGAGAGAGAGAGAGAGAGAGAGGTATGGCGAAACAGGGAAAACCTCAGTCTAATTGCTTGGCCAATTAGCAGGCAGTTTGATCACAGCTGTAGTGGACTTGTTTGATACTTCACAAGGAGCGGCTAGTGTAGAAGCAGTGTCTAGTAACCAGGAGTCTAGTAGTAATACTGTAAGCCTCGCTGAGCACTAGGGGAAACAGTGAATAATTAAATGAATTAACCACTGATTTCTATGAAACCCCATCACATGGAGTTGTGGACCAGCTACTGGCCCTGAACAGTAACCATGGGGGTTAAACCATAAGTACTAAAGTTAGAGAACTTTAAACACGTTAAAAGAGCAGCCAGTATCCATATGATAGTAGATATTTAACTTGACAATTCATTGGCATAATGATCAGCAATCTGAATGACGAGCTTCAATTCAAAAATAGCATTTGAAATAGGAAAGGGAACCCTCCCTTCCCAATTAGATAGCTTGTTGGAGAACCCTCCCTTTCCCAATTAGATTGCTTGTTGGAGAACCCTCCCTTTCCCAATTAGATTGCTTGTTGGAGAACCCTCCCTCTCCAATTAGATAGCTTGTTGGAGAACCCTCCCTTCCTATTTACATAGCTTGTTGGAGAACCCTCCCTCCCCAATTACATAGCTTGTTGGAGAACCCTCCCTCCCCAATTACATAGCTTGTTGGAGAACCCTCCCTCCCCAATTACATAGCTTGTTGGAGAACCCTCCTTTTCCCAATTACATAACTTGTTGGAGAACCCTCCCTCCCCAATTAGATAGCTTATTGGAGAACCCTCCCTTTCCCAATTAGATAGCTTGTTGGAGAATCATCGCTGTCCAATTAGATAGCTTATTGGAGAACCCTCCCTGCCCAATTACATAGCTTGTTGGAGAACCCTCCCTTTCCCAATTACATAGCTTGTTGGAGAACGCTCCCTTTCCCAATTAAATAGCTTGTTGGAGAACCCTCCCTTCCCAATTACATAGCTTGTTGGAGAACCCTCCCTTCCCAATTAGACAGCTTGTTGGAGAACCCTCCCTTCCCAATTAGATAGCTTGTTGGAGAACCCTCCCTGCCCAATTAGATAGCTTGTTGGAGAAACCTCCCTGCCCAATTAGATAGCTTGTTGGAGAACCCTCCCTTGTCATATCATCATCATCAGACTCCTAACACCCTGATTAATTGTAGAGTATGTTGAAACACCACTTCCTGATAGTATGAAACATTTTGATGGAAAGTTAACTTTCGCCACCTGCGGACCGCAGCCCAAAAACCAGGGGTTTAAAACTAGGGGTTGAAAACAGGGGCCCACTAATTAGAGCCAATCTCTCAGTCTGACTCATTAACAGAAGGGGGTTGCTTTAGATATGATATTTTAATATTTCCCATTATAAGTCTATGAAATTGTTTTCAATAATTCATAGCGATCTTTCTTTTAATCACCCGATCGACTTCTTAAACCCTAAAGCAGTTTTTTATTTATTTTTTTTACAATCAAAGCTAATTTCAAACCTAGTTGAATATTTAAGGCCTCGCATGTTCCAACTAATAGAGAAGCAGGCAAATAAAACTGTCTAATGGTTAACTCTGGTCCAAAGTAGTGCACTATGTAGGGAATAGGGTGTCATTTGGGACGGAGCCGTAAAACCCTGTAATGGAGGCCTAATTTGGCCCTGTTCATTCCAGAAGGATTTCACTAAGAGACCACTCTGTGAAAATAAAGAGGGGGAGAGAGAGGGTGCAATTAAAACCGCAGGAAAATCGCAGGGAAATAACAAACTAATGAAACGTTGGTGACTAATAATGTGCAGCCCCTAGAAGTAAAAGCCATGGACTTGTAGCACAACATGGATGTAGTCTTTCCTGGCACCGTTTTCAGCCAATTAGGACCAAATGATGCAACTACCAGGAAATGTATGATAAAATAGTCAAATGGGGCATAACAATGGGGCATAACACCATCCTATTACAATAACCACAAGACGCTTCATTCTACATCCTCAATGAGCGGTTTGTGAAAATTAGGCTACACAATTTAGAAGATTGGTTTGTAAATTCTAAACTAAAATGGTTGAAATTCCCCACAATGCCTTCATTAAGTTAAAAAATAATAATAATAGGCCTTCTTGCAAATTGAACAATGTAAAGCCTTTTTATATGCAATATGAGGCAGAGGCCCGAGACAGAGCCCAGTAGATGAATGACAGTATAAGCGATAGTGACTACTGAGCGTATGAAGGACTGGCCCAATAGACGTAGTAGTCACTCACAGCCCAAAGTCCTGGGCCTCTCAGTTCCTCAGCCCAAAGTCCTGGGCCTCTCAGTTTCTCAGCCCAAAGTCCTGGGCCTCTCAGTTTCTCAGCCCAAAGTCCTGGGCCTCTCAGTTTCTCAGCCCAAAGTCCTGGGCCTCTCAGTTTCTCAGCCCAAAGTCCTGGGCCTCTCAGTTTCTCAGCCCAAAGTCCTGGGCCTCTCAGTTCCTCAGCCCAAAGTCCTGGGCCTCTCAGTTTCTCAGCCCAAAGTCCTGGGCCTCTCAGTTTCTCAGCCCAAAGTCCTGGGCCTCTCAGTTTCTCAGCCCAAAGTCCTGGGCCTCTCAGTTTCTCAGCCCAAAGTCCTGGGCCTCTCAGTTTCTCAGCCCAAAGTCCTGGGCCTCTCAGTTTCTCAGCCCAAAGTCCTGGGCCTCTCAGTTTCTCAGCCCAAAGTCCTGGGCCTCTCAGTTTCTCAGCCCAAAGTCCTGGGCCTCTCAGTTTCTCAGCCCAAAGTCCTGGGCCTCTCAGTTCCTCAGCCCAAAGTCCTGGGCCTCTCAGTTCCTCAGCCCAAAGTCCTGGGCCTCTCAGTTTCTCAGCCCACCCTTATCTGCCCAGGGCCCTCAGAGAGAATGTTACAGATACACATACCATGGACTATAGCGGGGATGGGTAACTAACGGAACCCTTTTTCGACCCCCAAATTAGTATTATTATCATTTTGGGGGGAATTAAGGCAGGGTTTCAACTTCCTGTTGAGAGTTAGAAAAGTAGAATACACAAGGTGCAATTTCTAAATGTGGTTGTACATCTGCAAGTTATCTCTTGTTACGTCAGTCACCTGACAGTCACTCAATTAGCCATGTCAGCTAACATTTTATAGATTGGTAAATTAGTCTAGCCAGCTATCTAAACTTGTAGTAATCACGGCCGAATACCAACCGGGCACACAGGGCATGTGGTCAGGGGACATGACCTCCAGTGGGCCCCCCATTGATTTTGTTAGTCACATTCACTCAGATATAATATCAACGTGGCATATGTCATCGCAAAATGTGTATAATTGCAGGAAATAAGCTTTCAAAACTGCTCAAATGTCTCTCCACCCCATGGGAAAATGGGTAGAATTACATCAAATGTGTTGTAAAACTGCAAAAATGTACTCTCTGCCCCATGGCAAAATGAGTAGAATTGCAGGAAATAAACTTATAAACTTACATTTTTCCTTCAAGAAGGGGGCCAGAAAAATGTTTTGTCCGCTCGTTCACTTAGGGCCCCCCAAAAGGAAAGTCCGGCCTGGCCCTGGCAAATGTTACAGTGAGGGAAAAAAGTATTTGATCCCCTGCTGATTTTGTACGTTTGCCCCCTGACAAAGACATGATCAGTCTATAATTTTAATGGTAGGTTTATTTGAACAGTGAGAGACAGAATGACAACAAAAAAATCCAGAAAAAAAACGCATGTCAAAAATGTTATAAATTGATTTGCATTTTAATGAGGGAAATAAGTATTTGACCCCCTCTCAATCAGAAAGATTTCTGGCTCCCAGGTGTCTTTTATACAGGTAACGAGCTGAGATTAGGAGCACACTCTTAAAGGGAGTGCTCCTAATCTCAGCTTGTTACCTGTATAAAAGACACCTGACCACAGAAGCAATCAATCAATCAGATTCCAAACTCTCCACCATGGCCAAGACCAAAGAGCTCTCCAAGGATGTCAGGGACAAGATTGTAGACCTACACAAGGCTGGAATGGGCTACAAGACCATCGCCAAGCAGCTTGGTGAGAAGGTGACAACAGTTGGTGCGATTATTCGCAAATGGAAGAAACACAAAATAACTGTCAATCTCCCTCGGCCTGGGGCTCCATGCAAGATCTCACCTCATGGAGTTGCAATGATCGTGAGGAATCAGCCCAGAACTACATGGGAGGATCTTGTCAATGATCTCAAGGAAGCTGGGACCATAGTCACCAAGAAAACAATTGGTAACACACTACGCCGTGAAGGACTGAAATCCTGCAGCGCCCGCAAGGTCCCCCTGCTCAAGAAAGCACATATACAGGCCCGTCTGAAGTTTACCAATGAACATCTGAATGATTCAGAGGAGAACTGGGTGAAAGTGTTGTGGTCAGATGAGACCAAAATCGAGCTCTTTGGCATCAACTCACCGTGTTTGGAGGAGGAGGAATGCTGCCTATGACCGCAAGAACACCATCCCCACCGTCAAACATGGAGGTGGAAACATTATGCTTTGGGGGTGTTTTTCTGCTAAGGGGACAGGACAACTTCACCGCATCAAAGGGACGATGGACGGGGCCATGTACCGTCAAATCTTGGGTGAGAACCTCCTTCCCTCAGCCAGGGCATTGAAAATGGGTCGTGGATGGGTATTCTAGCATGACAATGACCCAAAACACACGGCCAAGGCAACAAAGGAGTGGCTCAAGAAGAAGCACATTAAGGTCCTGGATTGGCCTAGCCAGTCTCCAGACCTTAATCCCATAGAAAATCTGTGGAAGGAGCTGAAGGTTCGAGTTGCCAAACGTCAGCCTCGAAACCTTAATGACTTGGAGAAGATTTGCAAAGAGGAGTGGGACAAAATCCCTCCTGAGATGTGTGCAAACCTGGTGGCCAACTATAAGAAACGTCTGACCTCTGATTGCCAACAAGGGTTAGCCACCAAGTACTAAGTCATGTTTTGCAGAGGGGTCAAATACTTATTTCCCTCATTAAAATGCAAATCAATTCATAACATTTTTGACATGCGTTTTTCTGGATTTTTTTGTGGTTATTCTGTCTCTCAATGTTCAAATAAACCTACCATTAAAAGTATAGACTGATCATTTCTTTGTCAGTGGGCAAACGTACAAAATCAGCAGGGGATCAAATACTTTTTTCCCTCACTGTATAATGCATTTAGTTAAAAGAGTTAAAAGGTCCAATGCAGCAGTTTTTATTTCAACATCAAATCATTTATGGGTAACAATTAAGTAGCTTACTGTGATTGTTTTCAATTAAAATGGTCAAAAATAAACAAAAATAGCTTTTTAGAAAAAAATCAAGAATTTAGCTAGGACTGTCTGGGAGTGGTCAGAGGGCCCTAATGGGAGGGATGTGTAACCTGAAAAATAGCTGCTATTGGCCGAGAGGAGGGCAAACTCTCTTTGTTATTGGCCTATTAACTTATACCGCCTGGTGATGTCACTAGGCAGTCCAAAAACCCCACCCAGCCAAACAAGCTGGAAATCAGGTCTTTTCCAACCGCTCTTACACTAAAATTGCATTATCATAATTTTTCGCAATTTCACAGTATTATTCCAACTGTGGAAATGTATATAAAACATAGGAAAATCAACGTTTGACTACACTGCCCCTTTAAGCAGTTTAACTGCACAAATGGACTGAGTTGGGATTTTTTGCGGCCCCCACCACCCATCAAAGTTGCCCATTGGACAGTGGTGAGGTTGTGTTCACTCAGGTCACATCTCCAGAAGAACCCAGCTACAGCATAAAACCTACATAGTTAACCAGATAAAGTCCAGTAAGGATGACTGGTCACTAGTGGTCCCATAGTGATGAACATACACAGAGCTACTGACTAAAGCTGTAGAACTCGTGAGGTGAGGTGAGGTTCCCTCAGGTCACGGCTCCAGGAGAAACCTACATAATTAACCAAATATTTCCCAGTAAGGTTGACTGGTTCACTACAAGGCCCCTCTTGGTTATTGGATAGCAATGTTACAGCTATACAGCTAACAGTACGGTGTGGTGGTGTTCCCTCGGGTGGGTCAAAGCACCAGGAGAAACCTACATCATTAACCAGATACAGACCAGTAAGGATGACTGGTTCCCAGTACTGTCAGGATGATCACTGGTTATCTACCTGCTCTCTACTGTTATGTCCTAAACCTACACAATTAAATCAGGATGACTGGTTACCAATCCTTTAAGGTTGACTTGTTTCCAGGACGTCACTGGTGGTTATCTGTTGTACTGGTCCTAAACCTACATAATTATCCAGATACTTCCCAGTTGTGTAAGGATGACTGGTCACTAGTTATCTCCCGTCCTGCTCTGGCCTTGGTGGTGTAATTAACCCAAGAGACTATTAGCTCAGGGCTTAGCTTGGTCGGCGCAGTTATTGGTGAACCGCAGAGATGACAGCGCAGAGACGACCGTACACCTGTCAAAGCTGTTAACATTACAACAGAAGTCTGTGCACTGAAATACTTCCTCATCTGTGTAAACAAAGTCTAATGCTAACTAACATATTTCCTGAGACGTCTAGTCTAGGTTACTGAACTACATTCATTCATTTATCCTCTTGTTCATTTATCGTACAGTATCCTCATTCCTCCTCAGCCCTGAAGAGAAGTACCAAGATGAGCAAACAAATGCTTCCCTTCCCAATGCTTCTCCTTATACAACTGCTGTCTATTATACAACTAAATATATACAACTGTAAATATATACAACTACTGTATATCATACAATTACTGTATATCATACAACTGTAAATATATACAACTGTAAATATATACAACTACTGTATATTATACAACTACTGTATATCATACAACTGTAAATATATACAACTGTAAATATATACAAATGCTGTATATCATACAACTGTAAATATATGCAACTGTAAATATATACAACTACTGTATATCATACAACTACTGTATATCATACAACTGTAAATATATACAACTGTAAATATATACAAATGCTGTATATCATACAACTGTAAATATATGCAACTGTAAATATATACAACTACTGTATATCATACAACTACTGTATATCATACAACTGTAAATATATGCAACTGTAAATATATACAAATGCTGTATATCATACAACTGTAAATATATACAACTACTGTATATCATACAACTACTGTATATCATACAACTGTAAATATATACAACTGTAAATATATACAAATGCTGTGTATCATACAACTGTAAATAGCCTATATACAACTCTAATAGACTGAGAATTTATAATATTAGATTTTGAATAACAGTTGTTAAATCCCCTTGCCATGGAATGACAACACTGTGAATAACACACACAGACAGAGAAAGAGACCGAGAACCAACCCAGTCGTAAGGTTTACACACCACATCATGTGACCATTCTCCCCCAACAGAAATATACATTATTTCCCCTCTTGTAGGTTAAGAGCGGCCTTCGGGATAAACAAGGAAGGGACATGGAGTAAAGCAAGACAATGCCTGGGAGATGTTGTCATGAGTGGGTGGGGGTGTACAGGTCAGGCAGGCAGGCGGACTGTGAGCGCTTGTGTGTTATTAAATAAAAGACGGGACACGGCAGGGCAAAGAGTGTGTACCAAATGGCACCCTATTCCCTACGTAGTGCACTACTCTTGAGCAGGGCCCATAGTGAATAGGGTGCCATTTGGGACATTGCAAAAGGCAATCTCACTGAGGATCGTCAGAGGAGTGACACCGGCCTTGGGTCAGAGCTGATGCTGCCAACCTTCTATCCTGACTGGCTAGACCTGGGGTTCTACAACAGAGCACTGGATCTCTGACACACACACACACACACACGACGGACGCACACACCTACACACAAGCACACACACACACACACACACACACGACGGACGCACACACCTACACACAAGCACACACACACACGACGGACGCACACACCTACACACAAGCACACACACACACACACACACACAGACACGACGGACGCACACACCTACACACAAGCACACAAAGATAAGGGTACATGCACGCACCTACACACACACACACACACTGAGGGAGATATATGAAATGGTTCGTTCCATGGTGACATCTGTGAACTGCAGTTGGCCTGTTTTGCCTAGCTACCGTCAGCCTGACTGTAACCTCGTCCCCAGGCTTGAATTGCTGGCGCATAGAGCCTGGTAACAGTGTGGGACTGTTTGGAATCCAAGGGCTGTGGATTTAACTGAGCGACATGGTAACTCATATTCTGAGCGAAATCACACGACTATGAGGTGTGGCTCTAAAACGAGGCGGGAGAGGGAACGAGCCTGCAACAGTTGATTTAGATGGGACTTTGAACATAAAAAAAAAAAAAAAATCTGCAATCAAAATAAATGTCCAATTGATTCTGAGTTTGTGGCATATAACGTTTAGATGTAAAAAAAACTATTTCTAAGATGCGTGCTTTCAGATTTTCCAAACTCACTTCCTTGTTTAAATCACTTGCACTTCCGGCGCTTTGAAGTCCACTATGTAGGGGGGAGGTTCTAAGGGTTATGCTAGATGGTGACGGACAGCGAGATCAGCCAATTAAAACCAGCGGTTGTTTCGTCCGCTCCTGCCATAGACTTCCATTCGAGTTCCATTCTGAGGCGCTGCGGAACCAGACGGTTCGACAGGGAGGGAGCCGGCTGGTGGACAAGATTAGAGTGATTGTGACTACATAATGTGACTACATAAAAATATCCACAATCACAATCTGGCTTTTCTATTAAACGTCAAAATATACACTGCTCAAAAAAATTAAGGGAACACTTAAACAACACAATGTAACTCCAAGTCAATCACACTTCTGTGAAATCAAACTGTCCACTTAGGAAGCAACACTGATTGACAATACATTTCACATGCTGTTGTGCAAATGGAATAGACAACAGGTGGAAATTATAGGCAATTAGCAAGACACCCCCAATAAAGGAGTGGTTCTGCAGGTGGTGACCACAGACCACTTCTCAGTTCCTATGCTTCCTGGCTGATGTTTTGGTCACTTTTGAATGCTGGCGGTGTTTTCACTCTAGTGGTAGCATGAGACGGAGTCTACAACCCACACAAGTGGCTCAGGTAGTGCAGCTCATCCAGGATGGCACATCAATGCGAGCTGTGGCAAGAAGGTTTGCTGTGTGTCAGCGTAGTGTCCAGAGCATGGAGGCGCTACCAGGAGACAGGCCAGTACATCAGGAGACGTGGAGGAGGCCGTAGGAGGGCAACAACCCAGCAGCAGGACCGCTACCTCCGCCTTTGTGCAAGGAGGAGCAGGAGGAGCACTGCCAGAGTCCTGCAAAATGACCTCCAGCAGGCCACAAATGTGCATTTGTCTGCTCAAACGGTCAGAAACAGCCTCCATGAGGGTGGTATGAGGGCCCGACGTCCACAGGTGGGGGTTGTGCTTACAGCCCAACACCGTGCAGGACGTTTGGCATTTGCCAGAGAACACCAAGATTGGCAAATTCGCCACTGGCGCCCTGTGCTCTTCACAGATGAAAGCAGGTTCACACTGAGCACATGTGACAGACGTGACAGAGTCTGGAGACGCCGTGGAGAACGTTCTGCTGCCTGCAACATCCTCCAGCATGACCGGTTTGGCGGTGGGTCAGTCATGGTGTGGGGTGGCATTTCTTTGGGGGGCCGCACAGCCCTCCATGTGCTCGCCAGAGGTAGCCTGACTGCCATTAGGTACCGAGATGAGATCCTCAGACCCCTTGTGAGACAATATGCTGGTGCGGTTGGCCCTGGGTTCCTCCTAATGCAAGACAATGCTAGACCTCATGTGGCTGGAGTGTCAGCAGTTCCTGCAAGAGGAAGGCATTGATGCTATGGACTGGCCCGCCTGTTCCCCAGACCTGAATCCAATTGAGCACATCTGGGACATCATGTCTCGCTCCATCCACCAACGCCACGTTGCACCACAGACTGTCCAGGAGTTGGCGGATGCTTTAATCCAGGTCTGGGAGGAGATCCCTCAGGAGACCATCCGCCACCTCATCAGGAGCATGCCCAGGCGTTGTAGGGAGGTCATACAGGCACGTGGAGGCCACACACACTACTGAGCCTCATTTTGACTTGTTTTAAGGACATTACATCAAAGTTGGATCAGCCTGTAGTGTGGTTTTCCACTTTAATTTTGAGGGTGACTCCAAATCCAGATCTCCATGGGTTAATACATTTGATTTCCATTGATCATTTGTGTGTGATTTTGTTGTCAGCACATTCAACTATGTAAAGAAAAAAGTATTTAATAACATTATTTCATTCATTCAGATCTAGGATGTGCTATTTTAGTGTTCCCTTTATTTTTCTGAGCAATACATTACATGTTTGAACATCTCTTCCTCTCCCATCATCCTCACTGTGTACATGCGTTTTTATAATTCCCCCAAGGTACAATGACCTGTAACTAAAAGTTCCATTTTTTTCTCGTATTACATTCTTCCTACCATTTATTTTGTGACAACTGAGGCGTCCGCTCTCCTTCAGTGTCGAACTGCGTGTAACGGTGTTGACAGTCATTGATCTACAAGTCATTTTGCATGCCGAACAACCCCAGTCAACATCAATAGTCTAGTCAAACTGTCCACAGCTTCACGGGCTGATCAACACATCTGCGCGGCACCTTCAGCATTCAAATGCTAAAATGTCTTGCGTGACAGGTTATTGTAATCTACACACTGTTTTGTTTTACCGGAGTAAAAGTAAGGTACCGGAACCAACTCTCATCTGAACGGGGCTAACAATAGATTTTATTTTAATAGTTAAAGTTCACCATCAGCAATAGTTTTGGTAGTTTTTCTCCCTTATGGCTCTAATCTGATAGTGGGGTTATAGATGCCTAGTCTCCCTTATGGCTCTAATCTGATAGTGGGGTTATAGATGTCCAGTCTCCCTTATGGCTCTAATCTGATAGTGGGCGTTATAGATGTCTAGGCTCCCTTATGACTCTAATCTGATAGTGGGGTTATAGATGTCTAGTCTCCCTTATGGCTCTAATCTGATAGTGGGCGTTATAGATGTCTAGGCTCCCTTATGACTCTAATCTGATAGTGGGGTTATAGATGCCTAGTCTCCCTTATGGATCTAATCTGATAGTGGGGTTATAGATGTCTAGTCTCCCTTATGGCTCTAATCTGATAGTGGGGTTATAGATGTCCAGTCTCCCTTATGGCTCTAATCTGATAGTGGGCGTTATAGATGTCTAGGCTCCCTTATGACTCTAATCTGATAGTGGGGTTATAGATGCCTAGTCTCCCTTATGGATCTAATCTGATAGTGGGGTTATAGATGCCTAGTCTCCCTTATGGCTCTAATCTGATAGTGGGGTTATAGATGTCCAGTCTCCCTTATGGCTCTAATCTGATAGTGGGCGTTATAGATGTCTAGGCTCCCTTATGACTCTAATCTGATAGTGGGCGTTATAGATGCCTAGTCTCCCTTATGGATCTAATCTGATAGTGGGGTTATAGATGCCTAGTCTCCCTTATGGCTCTAATCTGATAGTGGGCGTTATAGATGTCTAGGCTCCCTTATGACTCTAATCTGATAGTGGGGTTATAGATGCCTAGTCTCCCTTATGGCTCTAATCTGATAGTGGGCGTTATAGATGTCTAGTCTCCCTTATGGCTCTAATCTGATAGTGGGGTTATAGATGTCTAGTCTCCCTTATGGATCTAATCTGATAGTGGGGTTATAGATGCCTAGTCTCCCTTATGGCTCTAATCTGATAGTGGGGTTATAGATGTCTAGTCTCCCTTATGGCTCTAATCTGATAGTGGGGTTATAGATGCCTAGTCTCCCTTATGGCTCTAATCTGATAGTGGGGTTATAGATGCCTAGTCTCCCTTATGGCTCTAATCTGATAGTGGGGTTATAGATGCCTAGTCTCCTTATGGCTCTAATCTGATAGTGGGGTTATAGATGCCTAGTCTCCCTTATGGCTCTAATCTGATAGTGGGGTTATAGATGCCTAGTCTCCCTTATGGCTCTAATCTGATAGTGGGGTTATAGATGTCTAGTATCCCTTATGGCTCTAATCTGATAGTGGGGTTATAGATGTCTAGTTTCCCTTATGGCTCTAATCTGATAGTGGGGTTATAGATGCCTAGTCTCCCTTATGGATCTAATCTGATAGTGGGGGTTATAGATGCCTAGTCTCCCTTATGGCTCTAATCTGATAGTGGGGTTATAGATGCCTAGTCTCCCTTATGGCTCTAATCTGATAGTGGGGTTATAGATGCCTAGTCTCCCTTATGGCTCTAATCTGATAGTGGGGTTATAGATGTCTAGTCTCCCTTATGGATCTAATCTGATAGTGGGGTTATAGATGTCTAGTCTCCCTTATGGCTCTAATCTGATAGTGGGGTTATAGATGCCTAGTCTCCCTTATGGCTCTAATCTGATAGTGGGGTTATAGATGCCTAGTCTCCCTTATGGCTCTAATCTGATAGTGGGGTTATAGATGTCTAGTCTCCCTTATGGCTCTAATCTGATAGTGGGGTTATAGATGCCTAGTCTCCCTTATGGCTCTAATCTGATAGTGGGCGTTATAGATGTCTAGTCTCCCTTATGGCTCTAATCTGATAGTGGGGTTATAGATGCCTAGTCTCCCTTCAGGTGCCTACACAGTACATACACTATGGACTTACATCATTCACACACACACACACACACACACACACACACACACACACACACACAGACACACACACGCCAGCTCATGAGCTCCATCAGCAGTAGACTCATTTAGAATTGAAAATTAAATGTGTTTATTGCAACAAATGTTGGTGCATCGAATGATATCGTATCACATCGAACCGAATCGCATCTTTCATTAATCAAACCGAATGGCATCTTTCATTAATCAAACCGAATCGCATCTTTCATTAATCAAACCGAATCGCATCTTTCATTAATCAAACCGAATCGCACGGAATCGTTTCAAACTAACACGTATCGTTCCTGTATCGTATGGGAGCCGTATCGGAGCCCATGTACAGTGGGGAGAATAAGTATTTGATACACTGCCGATTTTGCAGGTTTTCCTACTTACAAAGCATGTAGAGGTCTGTAATTTTTATCATAGGTACACTTCAACTGTGAGAGACGGAATCTAAAACAAAAATCCAGAAAATCACATTGTATGATTTTTAAGTAATTAATTTGCATTTTATTGCATGACATAAGTATTTGATCACCTACCAACCAGTAAGAATTCCGGCTCTCACAGAGCTGTTCGTTTTTCTTTAAGAAGCCCTCCTGTTCTCCACTCATTACCTGTATTAACTGTACCTGTTTGAACTCGTTACCTGTATAAAAGACACCTGTCCACACACTCAATCAAACAGACTTCAACCTCTCCACAATGGCCAACACCAGAGAGCTGTGTAAGGACATCAGGGATAAAATTGTAGACCTGCACAAGGCTGGGATGGGCTACAGGACAATAGGCAAGCAGCTTGGTGAGAAGGCAACAACTGTTGGCGCAATTATTAGAAAATGGAAGAAGTTCAAGATGACGGTCAATCACCCTCGGTCTGGGGCTCCATGCAAGATCTCACCTCGTGGGGCATCAATGATCATGAGGAAGGTGAGGGATCAGCCCAGAACTACACGGCAGGACCTGGTCAATGACCTGAAGAGAGCTGGGACCACAGTCTCAAAGAAAAGCATTAGTAACACACTATGCCGTCATGGATTAAAATCCTGCAGCGCACCAAGGTCCCCCTGCTCAAGCCAGCGCATGTCCAGGCCCGTCTGAATTTTGCCAATGACCATCTGGATGATCCAGAGGAGGAATGGGAGAAGGGCATGTGGTCTGATGAGACAAAAATAGAGCTTTTTGGTCTAAACTCCACTCGCCGTGTTTGGAGGAAGAAGAAGGATGAGTACAACCCCAAGAACACCATCCCAACCGTGAAGCATGAAGGTGGAAACATCATTCTTTGGGGATGCTTTTCTGCAAAGGGGACAGGACGACTGCACCGTATTGAGGGGAGAATGGATGGGGCCATGTATCGCGAGATCTTGGCCAACAACCTCCTTCCCTCAGTAAGAGCATTGAAGATGGGTCGTGGCTGGGTCTTCCAGCATGACAACGACCCGAAACACACAGCCAGGGCAACTAAGGAGTGGCTCCGTAAGAAGCATCTCAAGGTCCTGGAGTGGCCTAACCAGTCTCCAGACCTGAACCCAATAGAAAATCTTTGGTCCGTATTGCCCAGCGACAGCCCCGAAACCTGAAGGATCTGGAGAAGGTCTGTATGGAGGAGTGGGCCAAAATCCCTGCTGCAGTGTGTGCAAACCTGGTCAAGACCTACAGGAAATGTATGATCTCTATAATTGCAAACAAAGGTTTCTGTACCAAATATTAAGTTCTGCTTTTCTGATGTATCAAATACTTATGTCATGCAATAAAATGCAAATGAATTACTTAAAAATCATACAATATGATTTTCTGGATTTTTGTTTTAGATTCCGTCTCTCACAGTTGAAGTGTACCTATGATAAAAATTACAGACCTCTACATGCTTTGTAAGTAGGAAAACCTGCAAAATCGGCAGTGTATCAAATACTTATTCTCCCCACTGTATCTAGATGCTTATCGAATCGTCTTGGAAAGGAAAGATGCACATCCCTACTTCCTCTACATGTCTATCTACACGTCATCATATATTACTCCTCCTATAGAGCACCTATCTGAATACATAATGACTACACAGCACACACTCCGGAACTTTCTCTGATGACTTCATTATCACCAACCCTGTCACCCTGAAGGTGCTATGGAGATGTATCTCACTCAGGCACTAGCCAGGATGCAGGAGCTGAGAGATCTCTCACTCAGGCACTAGGCAGGATCTGAGAGATCTCTCACTCAGGCACTAAGCAAGATGCAGGATCTGAGAGATCTCTCACTCAGGCACTAGGCAGGATGCAGGATCTGAGAGATCTCTCACTCAGGCACTAGGCAGGATGCAGGATCTGAGAGATCTCTCACTCAGGCACTAGGCAGGATCTGAGAGATCTCTCACTCAGGCACTAGGCAGGATGCAGGATCTGAGAGATCTCTCACTCAGGCACTAGGCATGATCTGAGAGATCTCTCACTCAGGCACTAGGCAGGATGCAGGAGCTGAGAGATCTCTCACTCAGGCACTAAGCAGGATCTGAGAGATATCTCACTCAAGGCACTAGGCAGGATCTGAGATATCTCTCACTCAGGCACTAAGCAGGATGCAGGATCTGAGAGATCTCTCACTCAGGCACTAGGCAGGATCTGAGATATCTCTCACTCAGGCACTAGGCAGGATCTGAGATATCTCTCACTCAGGCACTAAGCAGGATGCAGGATCTGAGATATCTCTCACTCAGGCACTAGGCAGGATCTGAGAGATCTCTCACTCAGGCACTAGGCAGGATCTGAGAGATCTCTCACTCAGGCACTAGGCAGGATGCAGGATCTGAGAGATCTATCACTCAGGCACTAGGCAGGATGCAGGAGCTGAGAGATATAGAAAGAGAGACAGTGTGAGTAGGAAAGAGAGACGAGCTTTAATATCGCACAAGAGTGCATGTTTGCGGCCCTCTTTCCGATCCCCTATATAGTTCCTTCCCATCGCCTCTCCCTGCAAGCGAGACCTCATGTTAGGCCATAGCCTTCTAGATAAGACTTTTAAGGCCCTGGATGAATACCTTGCTGCTTCACCTCCCTCCCTCTCACATACTTGCCTCCACCTTCTCCCTCCCTCCCTCCCTCTCACATGCTTGCCTCCACCTTCTCCCTCCCTCCCTCTCACATGCTTGCCTCCACCTTCTCCCTCCCTCCCTCCCTCCAGGCCCTCAGTAAAGAGAAAGGCCCTTCAAGGCAAGTGGTCCTGTATGAAGCCTAAGAAAGGCACTTGGCCATTGAGAAGCCGAGGGACCAGAGCTTTGTACCCCAGCTAGGCCTCCCTTCCCTGGGCTTTGTCCCCCGGCTAGGCCTCCCTTCCCTGGGCCTCCCCACCTCGTGCTAACTCCCTAGACATGGCCTGGTCCATCAATGGACCATTGTTCCAGTCAACAGATGACTCATAAAAGGTTGCTTTATTGATGAGATGGAGTATCTTTCCTGCCAGTGAATTGACCGAACCTGATAGCTTTTTGTTTGTCTGTATCTACAGCCTGAGGTTAACAGCGACAGGTGGGATGGTCATTCAATCGTTGTGGCCAGCTGGAAATCCTTTCTTTTTGATGCTTGTTTGTGTAGAGAGAATGTGTGTCGGCTGCACCCAGTCCCCTCTGTCTCAGTCTCTCTCTCTTTTTAAGGAAACCTGTTCTGTTCAGTGCTGGACTGTAAGCACACACTGCCATTGTGTTGTTCACTAAGCCAACAGATTATGGGGATTACCTTTATCCTTAAATGGGAAAAACGGCACATTTTGAAAATTCTAAACCCCTATGACTCATTGTTGGACTGTCTGTCAAAGTGCGCACCTCTCTCACTCAGGGAGCGTGAGGTAGCGCTACGTCACCAGGTTATGCAGGTAGAGCTACGTCACCAGGTTATGAGGTAGAGCTACGTCACCAGGTTATGAGGTAGAGCTACGTCACCAGGTTATGAGGTAGCGCTACGTCACCAGGTTATGAGGTAGAGCTACGTCACCAGGTTATGAGGTAGCGGTACGTCACCAGGTTATGAGGTAGCGCTACGTCACCAGGTTATGAGGTAGCGGTACGTCACCAGGTTATGAGGTAGAGCTACGTCACCAGGTTATGAGGTAGAGCTACGTCACCAGGTTATGAGGTAGCGGTACGTCACCAGGTTATGAGGTAGAGCTACGTCACCAGGTTATGAGGTAGAGCTACGTCACCAGGTTATGAGGTAGCGCTACGTCACCAGGTTATGAGGTAGAGCTACGTCACCAGGTTATGAGGTAGAGCTACGTCACCAGGTTATGAGGTAGAGCTACGTCACCAGGTTATGCAGGTAGAGCTACGTCACCAGGTTATGAGGTAGCGCTACGTCACCAGGTTATGAGGTAGAGCTACGTCACCAGGTTATGCAGGTAGAGCTACGTCACCAGGTTATGAGGTAGAGCTACGTCACCAGGTTATGAGGTAGAGCTACGTCACCAGGTTATGAGGTAGAGCTACGTCACCAGGTTATGAGGTAGAGCTACGTCACCAGGTTATGCAGGTAGAGCTACGTCACCAGGTTATGAGGTAGCGCTACGTCACCAGGTTATGAGGTAGCGGTACGTCACCAGGTTATGAGGTAGAGCTACGTCACCAGGTTATGAGGTAGAGCTACGTCACCAGGTTATGAGGTAGCGGTACGTCACCAGGTTATGAGGTAGAGCTACGTCACCAGGTTATGAGGTAGCGCTACGTCACCAGGTTATGCAGGTAGAGCTACGTCACCAGGTTATGAGGTAGCGCTACGTCACCAGGTTATGAGGTAGAGCTACGTCACCAGGTTATGCAGGTAGAGCTACGTCACCAGGTTATGAGGTAGCGCTACGTCACCAGGTTATGCAGGTAGAGCTACGTCACCAGGTTATGAGGTAGCGCTACGTCACCAGGTTATGAGGTAGAGCTGGTGACGTAGCGCTACCTCACGCTCCCTGAGATATTTGCAATATCATGGAGAAACCTTTACAACAATGCAATTGAGCAATCACAAAAAAAAATCAAAAGGCCTATACTGTTTTCAAGAGGACTCCCTAAAAAGTCAGTTAGAAGTTCAAAACATTATTCTCGACTTGCTATTCATAAATAGAAAATCAGCATTTTGGTTTTCAAAAACCAAAACAGAAAATAGTCACAGAGTACTCATAATCCACGTATAAATCATGATTCAATACTACGCCTTAATCAAACAATGGAGTAATACGGCACCAAATGGATAGGCAGCCATTTTCAAGTCCTGCCATAGATTTTCAAGTAGATTTAAGTCAAAACTGTAACTAGGCCACTCAGGAACATTCAATGTTGTCTTGCTAAGTAACTCCAGTGTATATTTGGCCTTGGTTGTTGTCCTGCTGAAAAGGTGAATTTGTCCCCCAGTGTCTGTTGGAAAGCAGACTGAAGCAGGTTTTCCTCTGGGATTTTGCCGGTGCTTAGCTCTATTCCATTAATTTGTATCCCCAAAAAGGGCTTGCTAATGACAAGCATACTCATAACATGACGCAGTCACTACCAATGCTTGAAAATATGGAGTGTTACTCAGTAATGTATTGTGTTGGATTTGCCCCAAACATGCTGCTTTGTATTCAGGACATTATTTTTTATTCTGTACAGGCTTCATTCTTTTCACTCTGTGATTTAGGTTAGTATTGTGAAGTAAGTACAATGTTGTTGATCCATGCTCAGTTCTCCTATCACAACCAATAAAATCAAACTGTTTTAAAGTCACCATTGGCCTCATGGTGAAATCCCTGAGTGGTTTCCTTCCTCTCCGGCAACTGAGTTAGGAAGGACGTCTATCTTTGTAGTGACTGGGCATATTGATAGACCTTCCAAAGTGTAATTAATAACTTCACCATGCTCAAAGGGATATTCAAATGTCTGCTTTTTTATTTATTTTCACCCATCTACGAATAGGTGCCCTTTGCGAAGCATTGGAAAACCTCCCTGGTTTTTGTGGTTGAATCTGTTTGAAATTCACTGCTCCACTGAGGGACCTTACAGATAATTGTATGTGTGGGGTACAGAGAAGAGTTAGTCATTCAAAAATCATGTTAATCACTATTATTGCAGACAGAGTGAGTCCATGCAACTAAATAGGGGAAAGGGGATACCTAGTCAGTTGCACAACATTCAACCGAAATGTGTCTTCCATATTATGCCCCTAATTATGTGACTTGTTAAGCACACGTTTATTCCTGAACTTATTTAGGCTTGCCATAACAACAGGGGTAGATTATTTATTGACTGAAAGACATTTAAGCTTTTCATTTTGTATTAATTAACAAGTTTGAAAAACACAATTCCACTTTAACATTATGGGGTATTGTTTCTAGGCCAGTGACTGTAACAACAACATGTGGATAAAGTCAAGGGGTGTGAATACTTTCTGAAGGCACTGTATTATCTGGAGGTAAACAGTGGATCTCTGAGATTAACATGAACCCTGTCTGCTCCGCCACCTGTCAGGGGCTGCTGCCATCCAGGACATACTCACGGCAAATATTTACATCTACTGGGATATAACAATCCCACAGTGTTTGAGCAGGCCAGGGCACAACCAGAGGGTAGGGTAGAGACTTGGTCTATCCAGAGATTACAACAGTCCTGCTGCTGGAGACCACAGAGCACCTGGCTGCTCCACAAACACCTCACTACAGCCAAAAGGGGGGGGGGGGGGTAACTAATATTACCACCAAGCCTCCCATATACTTCAGGACAACTAAACACAGCCTCCCTGTACTGTAGGTTGTTTAAATGGTCCAGGGTGATTTGTATCAAGTCAATATCAGAATAACGCAGGAGTGATTCCAATTGTTCTAAAGGTTCCAGAGGTTCTAGAACTAAAGGATGAATGACAGTTCTAAAAGACAGTTCATAATAATCCTCTTTGTTTTGATGAAACAGGTGTGATGGCTTTTTCCTTTCATAAAGGCTTCCAGTCAGATTACAGTAGGCTTAGAGACTGAAGCCATGGGAAAACACTTGATCCTACATCACATCTGCTCTCACCCGGAAGTGGTTACGGACACCTTCGCTTTGTACCTGTTGACATTTTGAGCAGCAACCAGCCAACCAGTGTCCCAGACAGTCCCGAAGACATTACTAAAGAGGTCAAACGTCACAGTCTTGTTTTTCTCCTCATCATACATTCAATTAAGACTTATATTTACTAAACTAACTACGTCATTTATTTGAATGGTAAATCACTAGTCTATTGATAAACTGGGTAAATTCAGATGTAGCCTAAGCCTATTTGCAATACAGGTGAATGCATATTCAATAGGAGTGTTTGCATGCATTGAGTTGAGCCTTGTTTTGGCTGAATTCACGGGGTAACAGATGAATAACAATCTGTTTGGCCTGATGGAAAATGAGAGCTTTTCATTCTTAGCAGTGACTCCTCTGAACGGCATCATACAGCAGCAGAGCTACGCTGACAGGAGGTTGTGAACTTAAACTGAATTGAAATTAAATCAACAATCTGGGCTCATGCGATAGTTAAGCTAATAAGGCAGTGATTCGTGGCCTGACTTAAGGTGGAAAAACCTGGAAGCCCTCCAACTCTCTGCCTGCCTCCCTGGCACAGGAGCTCGTCTGTTGTGCCCCTCCGACGGCTTCTCCCACGGTGGCAAGGGGGTTAGGTTTAATTAGAACGAAGAAGAACTCACTCAATGGGAAAGAATGAACGCAAAAGAGATTTGTCTCTAGAATGCTAACACATCTATTAGCATCAGTGCATGTTTAAGGTTATGTATGCGTAAATCTACAACATTATACAGTGTTACCAGACTCGTAGAATCGATGAATGCAGAATGCATAGAGAACCAGCCAGTGTCCCAAATGGCACCCTATTCCCTATAATGTGCACTACTTTTGACCAGTAGTGCTCTGGTCAAGGAAAGATATAGGGAATAGGGTGTCATTTGGGACGTAATCCCAGTTAGCATTCAACTAACAGACACTTCCTACATCTGTCCACCGTAATTTAATATAAATAGAGTGTATGTATGTATACAGTGCATTCGGAAATTTATTCAGACCCCTTGACTTTTCCCACATTTGGTTCCATTACAGCCTTATTCTAAAATTGATTACAATTGTTGTTCCTCCCTCATCAATCTACACCCAATAACCCATAACGGCAAAGCAAAAACAGGTTTAGACATTTTTGCAAATGTATTATAATTTTTTTAAACGGAAATATCACATGTACAAAAGGTATTCGGACCCTTTACTCAGTACTTTGTCGAAGCACCTTTGGCAGAGATTACAGCCTCGAGTCTTCTTGGGTATGACGCTACAAGCTTGGCACACCTGTATTTGGGGAGTTTCTCCCAATCTTCTCTGCAGATCCTCTCAAGCTCTGTCAGGTTGGATGGGGAGAGTCGCTGCACAGCTATTTTCAGGTCTCTTCAGAGACGTTAGATAGGGTTCAAGTCCAGGCTCTGGCTGGGCCACTCAAGGACATTCAGAGACTTGTCCCGAAGCCACCCCTGCGTTGTCTTGGCTGTGTGCTTAGGGTCGTTGTCCTGTTGGAAGGTGAACCTTCACCCCAGTCTGATGTCATCAAGGATCTCTCTGTACTTTGCTCCATTCCTCTTTCCCTCCATCCTGACTAGTCTCCCAGTCCCTGCCGCTGAAAAACATCCCCACAGCATGATGCTGCCACCACCATAGGGATGGTATTGGCCAGGTGATGAGCGGTGCCTGGTTTCCTCCAAACGTGACTCTTAGTATTCAGGCCAAAGAGATCAATCTTGGTTTCATCAGACCAGAGAATCTTGTTTCTCATGGTGTGAGAGTCCTTTAGGTGGCTTTTGGCAAAGTCCAAGCGGGCTGTCATGTGCCTTTTACTGAGGAGTGGCTTCCGTCTGGTCACTGTACCATAAAGGCCTGATTGGTGGAGTGCTGCAGAGATGGTTGTCCTTTTGGAAGGTTTTCCCATCTCCACAGAGGAACTCTGGAGTTCTGACAGAGTGACCATCGGCTTTTTGGTCACCTCCCTGACCAAGGCCCTTCTCCCCCGATTTGGCCGGGCGGCCAGCTCCAGGAAGCGTATTGGTGGTTCCAAACTTCTTCCATTTAAGAATGGTGGAGGCCACTGTGTTCTTGGGGACCTTTAATGCTGCAGACATTTGTTGGTACCCTTCCCCAGATCTGTGCCTCGACACAATCCTGTCTCGGAGCTCAACCGAAAATTCCTTCGACCTCATGGCTTGGTTTTTGCTCTGACATGCACTGTCAACTGTGGGACCTTATATTGACAGGTGTGTGCCTTTCCAAATTATGTCCAATCAATTGAATTTCCCACAGGTGGACTCCAATCAAGTTGTAGAAACATCTTAAGGATGATCAATGGAAACAGGATGCATCTGAGCTCAATTTCGAGTCTCATAGCAAAGGGTCTGAATACTTATGTAAATAAGGTATGTTTTTTGTTTTTAACACATTTGCAAAAATGCCATTATGGGGTATTTTCATTATGGGGTATTTTCATTATGGGGTATTTTCATTATGGGGTATTGTGTGTAGATTGATGAGGATTTTTTATTTATTTAATCCATTTTAGAATAAGGCTGTAACGTAACAAAATGTGGAAAAAGTCAAGGGGTCTAAATACTTTCTGAATGCACTGTATATGCTCAACAAATCCATATACTTATGATTCTAAATGTATTAGCGATACAGCTAGTATTTACATTAATTTCAATACTGCGTGAGTTAACATTCACAAATGCACTATAGAATCCAATGTTAATTGAGAAGGGACATACAAATAAAACTCCTGGAACTAATACAAGGTATTTAATGTGAATGATGTTTAGAGCCAAGGTGAATATACATGCTGTATCTAGGTGGATGTATGAGCATCCGGCCGGGAGAGAATGAGCTCCCTAACCGTTAGATCTGTGGGCTGAACATTGTCCATCTTCCCCTCCTCCTCTCCCTCCCCCACCCACCTCTCTCTCCCCCTCCTTCCTCTCTCTCCCCCCTCCTCTCCTCTCCCTCCCCCCCACCCTCCTCTCTCTCCCCCCTCTCACTCCCCCCTCGCTCCTCCCCCCCTCTCTCCCCCCTTCGCTCCTCCCCTCCTCTCTCCCCCCTCCTCTCTCCCCCTTCGCTCCTCACCCCCTCCTCTCCCTCGCTCCTCCCCCGCTCCTCCCCCTCTCTCCCGCTCTCCCCCTCCTCTCTCCGCTCCTCCCCCTCTCTCCTCCCCCTCCTCTCTCCCCCTTCGCTCCTCACCCCTCCTCTCCCTCGCTCCTCCCCCGCTCCTCCCCCCTCTCTCCTCCCCCTTCGCTCCTCACCCCCTCCTCTCCCTCGCTCCTCCCCCCCGCTCCTCCCCCCTCTCTCCCACCCCTCCCCCCTCCTCTCCCGCTCTTCCCCCCCTCCTCTCTCACCCACCCCCTCCCCCTCATCTCTTTCCGTCGCTCTCTGTCTCGTCAGACCAGACCGTCTTTCTAGTTTCTGTGAATCATGTCCTGTATCACACCACTTGTTTGTTCTGAAGAAGATGGATGTTCACTTGAGAGGTACTAAAGCTTCCCGGTACCAGTCTGAGAGACAGTGAGAGAGACAGACCACTCATCCTCTTAATGGCCCTCAAGCTTCTCACTAACAAACTCTGTCTCGTCTGTCTGTACTAGAGAGAGGCTTGCTGATGCATCTCAATTCTGTATTTTATTTTTTAGTTTGTTGTGTAAAATTTGAATTATTGAACTTCACATGAAAGTGTTATAGAATGCGAATGTGAAAATCAATAAACAATGTTCAAAAAGTAGAGAAAGAGGCTCTGAAATCAACATGAAGATAAATGAATATCTGATCATGTCTCCCAAACTTTTTTTTTCTCTTTAGCAAACTGTAACAATCTGTAACCTGAGAGAACATCAATACTGCTCTGAAGTCATCTGTCCTGAAGAGAGATGACTGATTATCTGACCGTGTGTGTGTGTGTGTGTGTGTGTGTGTGTGTGTGTGTGTGTGAGTTGCATAGGCTACAGCATATATAGTACTTAGGATGCGTTGGCATGCTTGTCTGCTCTTCCAGCAGCCATTCTATTAAACTGTCATGAAGGAATCACAGAGAGTAAGGTCAAGAATGTTCCTTTTAGATTGTAGAACAACAATAACACCGTGACCTTTAGAGAAGTGGTGTGGCAGACCAGGCAGCGGGGATTGGCTAGCACTATTCGATCCTCCGCATGCCGTTTGACATGGGGATTGCCATTTGATCTCAACTCTGTAAGGTATTAGCTAGCCTACATTTGGCCTGCCTCTCTCTACCTGACAGACCGAGAGAGATAGATGGTAAACAAGCTCAACATGACAGGCGGACAGAGATGGTAAATAAGCTCTACCAGACAGACAGACAGAGATGGTAAATAAGCTCTACCAGACAGACGGACAGAGATGGTAAATAAGCTCTACCAGACAGACGGACAGAGATGGTAAATAAGCTCTACCAGACAGACAGACAGAGATGGTAAATAAGCTCTACCTGACAGACAGACAGACAGACAGAGATGGTAAATAAGCTCTACCAGACAGACGGACAGAGATGGTAAATAAGCTCTACCAGACAGAGAAAGATGGTAAACAAGCTCAACATGACAGACAGACAGACAGATGGTAAATAACCTCTACCAGACAGACAGACAGACAGAGATGGTAAATAAGCTCTACCTGACAGACAGACAGAGATGGTAAATAAGCTCTACCAGACAGACAGACAGAGATGGTAAATAAGCTCTACCTGACAGACAGACAGACAGACAGAGATGGTAAATAACCTCTACCTGACCGAGATGGTAAATAAGCTCTAGCTATTCAGTATTATAAATGACGTCACCGTGTGACACACGGGTGCCTGAAGGCAGTTAAACCCTCCATATCTTTATTTTCTTCTTCAGACCTCAAAAGTGGTTTAAGCTTTACTATGGACTTAGAACATCAAATTATGTTGTTTCTTAAAGTGGTCTCCTGATGTGGTTTAAGCTTTACTGTGGACTTAGAACATCAAATTATGTTGTTTCTTAAAGTGGTCTCCTGATGTGGTTTAAGCTTTACTGTGGACTTAAAAATAAATACAAATAAATGTGAAATGTGAAAAAGGTGTGATTTTGAGATCTGAAAACCACCCAAACACTGGGGGAAATCTGAAAACTGGAAGAAAAAAAAACCCAGAAAAAGTTTGTGGTTGTTGGTGTTTTTAATGGGGAATAAATGTATTAGGTGGTAGACTTTTTAATCTACCTCCCACAGTGGCTGGTGGACCAAAAAGTACATTTTTAGGCCCATAAACCTTGTTGCTGGTTCGTTCCAAACCACTCACAGGCATCTGTTTACATCTTGTTCAGTCAGGTTACATCATTAGCTAGCTAGCTAACAACCTGGATACATTACCAGTATACCTACACATCTGGGCCAAAAAAGGGAAAGGAATAGCTTCTTTAGAAGATAGATTATCATAACAATGAATGAATTACTGATTTCTTGCATGTGGTCACTCAAACTTGACGCTCTTAAAGAGAGTATATAATGTAATGCATCGCAATAGGAAAATACTGCTTTTACACAATGTATAAACTTAATATTCAACAAATGACATTGTAATTTCAATGACAGGTTTTTGTATCAACATTTTAGCTTTTCATAATAAACAAATGCCTTTACAGGGTTAAATAGTTTCTAGAACGCAAAATGTGCTTCTAAAAAGCAATCATTCATATAAAGCCAAATATGATATTGGTGGTAATAGATTTTTGTCGTGCTCCTAATTTTTTTTAAAGTTGGGAACACCAGTGCTACCAACGAACATTTTTAATTTAGAGCCATATATCTACTAGTCACATATCTCAAAGGACCACTGGGTAGCTCAAACATTACATTCCTATATGCAGCAGGGCAGTAAAGTCTTGCCGAGGGAGAGGGACTGTGGGTTTTGAACATCCGGTCGCTATCTGCGTGAGACCCTGTACCAGCCAGGCTGCCATCTTCTTTTCCTTCATAGGGTTTTGGACATGTTGCTGGGCAACACAATCACGTGTAATTTGTTCCCTCCCTCCATCCTTTTCCTCCCTAGCCTGGCTAGCGAGGCCTGACTCCTTCAAACCCAAAAACAGTCCTGATTTGAATGGAAGCCTTGGCATAGCTGTCACAATATTTTATTTTTATATTTTTTTATTTCACCTTTATTTAACCAGGTAAGCCAGTTGAGAACAAGTTCTCATTTACAACTGCGACCTGGCCAAGGTAAAGCATAGCAGTGCGATAAAAACAACAACACAGAGTTACATATGGGGTAAAACAAAACATAAAGTCAAAAAATACAACAGAAAATATATATACAGTGTGTGCAAATGTAGCAAGTTATGGAGGTAAGGCAATAAATAGGCTATAGTGCAAAAATAATTACAATTAGTATTAACACTGGAATGCTAGATGTGCAAGAGATGATGTGCAAATAGAGATACTGGGGTGGAAAAGAGAAAAATAAATACCAATATAGGGATGAGGTAGTTGGGTGGGCTAATTTCAGATGGGCTGTGTACAGGTGCAGTGATCGGTAAGGTGATGGGGTATATGGGATTGATGTCGGAGCGGGTGGAAGGGCTGTGTACAGGTGCAGTGATCGGTAAGGTGATGGGGTAAATGGGGTTGATGTTGGAGCGGGGGGAAGGCGTTCACCATCGACCCCAATCCCTGAGCCTTTTCAATGATCAGATGGGCCTCAAATGTATAATTTACTTAAATAGAATAAAAAGTGCTGATTATCAAGCAATGGGTTTTAATCCATGTAAAAAATAAATAAATAAATACAAAAAAATTAAATGATTTATGAGATGAATTTGGTTTTGCTGTCAAATACATTTTTTTTTTTTTTATTCCTCTGATATTAATGGTGTACTTTGAGTGAGTGAGTGAGTATATACACACATATACATACAGTGAGGGAAAAAAGTATTTGATCCCCTGCTGATTTTGTACGTTTGCCCACTGACAAAGACATGATCAGTCTATAATTTTAATGGTAGGTTTATTTGAACAGTGAGAGACAGAATAACAACAAAAAAATCCAGAAAAACGCATGTCAAAAATGTTATGAATTGATTTGCATTATAATGAGGGAAATAAGTATTTGACCCCTCTGCAAAACATGACTTAGTACTTGGTGGCAAAACCCTTGTTGGCAATCACAGAGGTCAGATGTTTCTTGTAGTTGGCCACCAGGTTTGCACACATTTTGGCCCACTCCTCTTTGCAGATCTTCTCCAAGTCATTAAGGTTTCGAGGCTGACGTTTGGCAACTCGAACCTTCAGCTCCTTCCACAGATTGTCTATGGGATTAAGGTCTGGAGACTAGCTAGGCCACTCCAGGACCTTAATATGCTTCTTCTTCAGCCACTCCTTTGTTGCCTTGGCCGTGTGTTTTGGATCATTGTCATGCTGGAATACCCATTCACGAACCATTTTCAATGCCCTGGCTGAGGGAAGGAGGTTCTCACCCAAGATTTGACGGTACATGGCCCCGTCCGTCGTCCCTTTGATGCGGTGAAGTTGTCCTGTCCCCTTAGCAGAAAAACACCCCCAAAGTGTTTCCACCTCCATGTTTGACGGTGGGGATGGTGTTCTTGGGGTCATTGGCAGCATTCCTCCTCCTCCAAACACGGCGAGTTGAGTTGATGCCAAAGACCTTGATTTTTCACCCAGTTCTTCTCTGAATCATTCAGATGTTCATTGGCAAACTTCAGACGGGCCTGTATATGTGCTTTCTTGAGCAGGGGGACCTTGCGGGCGCTGCAGGATTTCAGTCATTACATTTTACATTTACATTTTAGTCATTTAGCAGACGCTCTTATCCAGAGCGACTCACGGCGTAGTGTGTTACCAATTGTTTTCTTGGTGACTATGGTCCCAGCTGCCTTGAAATCATTGACAAGATCCTCCCGTGTAGTTCTGGGCTGATTCCTCACCGTTCTCATGATCATTGCAACTCCACGAGGTGAGATCTTGCATGGAGCCCCAGGCCGAGAGAGATTGACAGTTATTTTGTGTTTCTTCCATTTGCGAATAATCGCACCAACTGTTGTCACCTTCTCACCAAGCTGCTTGGCAATGGTCTTGTAGCCCATTCCAGCCTTGTGTAGGTCTACAATCTTGCCCCTGACATCCTTGGAGAGCTCTTTAGTCTTGGCCATGGTGGAGAGTTTTGAATCTGATTGATTGATTGCTTCTGTGGACAGGTGTCTTTTATACAGGTAACAAGCTGAGATTAGGAGCACTCCCTTTAAGAGTGTGCTACTAATCTCAGCTCGTTACCTCTATAAAAGACACCTGGGAGCCAGAAATCTTTCTGATTGAGAGGGGGTCAAATACTTATTTCCCTCATTAAAATGCAAATCAATTTATAACATTTTTGACATGCGTTTTTCTGAATGTTTTTGTTGTTATTCTGTCTCTCACTGTTCAAATAAACCTACCATTAAAATTATAGACTGATCATTTCTTTGTCAGTGGGCAAACGTACAAAATCAGCAGGGGATCAAATACTTTTTCCCCCTCACATATATATATATACATATACAGTGGGGAAAAAAGTATTTAGTCAGCCACCAATTGTGCAAGTTCTCCCACTTAAAAAGATGAGAGAGGCCTGTAATTTTCATCATAGGTACACGTCAACTATGACAGACAAAATGAGGAAAAAAATTCAAGAAAATCACATTGTAGGATTTTTAATGAATTTATTTGCAAATTATGGTGGAAAATAAGTATTTGGTCAATAACAAAAGTTTCTCAATACTTTGTTATATACCCTTTGTTGGCAATGACACAGGTCAAACGTTTTCTGTAAGTCTTCACAAGGTTTTCACACACTGTTGCTGGTATTTTGGCCCATTCCTCCATGCAGATCTCCTCTAGAGCAGTGATGTTTTGGGGCTGTCGCTGGGCAACACAGACTTCCAACTCCCTCCAAATATTTTTTATGGGGTTGAGATCTGGAGACTGGCTAGGCCACTCCAGGACCTTGAAATGCTTCTTACGAAGCCACTCCTTTGTTGCCCGGGCGGTGTGTTTGGGATCATTGTCATGCTGAAAGACCCAGCCACGTTTCATCTTCAATGCCCTTGCTGATGGAAGAAGGTTTTCACTCAAAATCTCACGATACATGGCCCCATTCATTCTTTCCTTTACACGGATCAGTCGTCCTGGTCCCTTTGCAGAAAAACAGCCCCAAAGCATGATGTTTCCACCCCCATGTTTCACAGTAGGTATGGTGTTCTTTGGATGCAACTCAGCATTCTTTGTCCTCCAAACACGACGAGTTGAGTTTTTACCAAAAAGTTCTATTTTGGTTTCATCTGACCATATGACATTCTCCCAATCCTCTTCTGGATCATCCAAATGCACTCTAGCAAACTTCCGGGCCTGTACATGTACTGGCTTAAGCAGGGGGACACGTCTGGCACTGCAGGATTTGAGTCTTAGGCGGCGTAGTGTGTTACTGATGGTATGCTTTGTTACTTTGGTCCCAGCTCTCTGCAGGTCATTCACTAGGTCCCCCCGTGTGGTTCTGGGATTTTTGCTCACCGTTCTTGTGATCATTTTGACCCCACGGGGTGAGATCTTGCGTGGAGCCCCAGATCGAGGGAGATTATCAGTGGTCTTGTATGTCTTCCATTTCCTAATAATTGCTCCCACAGTTGATTTCTTCAAACCAAGCTGCTTACCTATTGCAGATTCAGTCTTCCCAGCCTGGTGCAGGTCTACAATTTTGTTTCTGGTGTCCTTTGACAGCTCTTTGGTCTTGGCCATAGTGGAGTTTGGAGTGTGACTGTTTGAGGTTGTGGACAGGTGTCTTTTATACTGAAAACAAGTTCAAACAGGTGCCATTAATACAGGTAACGAGTGGAGGACAGAGGAGCCTCTTAAAGAAGAAGTTACAGGTCTGTGAGAGCCAGAAATCTTGCTTGTTTGTAGGTGACCAAATACTTATTTTCCACCATAATTTGCAAATAAATTCATTAAAAATCCTACAATGTGATTTTCTGGATAAAAAATTCTCAATTTGTCTGTCATAGTTGACGTGTACCTATGATGAAAATTACAGGCCTCTCTCATCTTTTTAAGTGGGAGAACTTGCACAATTGGTGGCTGACTAAATACTTTTTTTCCCCACTGTATATATATATATATATACACATACACACAGTTGAAGTCAGAAGTTTACATACACTTAGGTTGGAGTCATTAAAACTTGTTTTTCAACCACTCCACAAATGTCTTGTTAACAAACTATAGTTTTGGCAAGTCGGTTAGGACATCTACTTTGTGCATGACACAAGTAATTTTTCCAACAATTGTTTACAGACAGATTATTTCACTTATAATTCACTGTATCACAATTCCAGTGGGTCAGAAGTTTACATACACTAAGATGACTGTGCTTTAAACAGCTTGGAAAATTCCAGAAAATGATGTTATGGCTTTAGAAGCTTCTGAAAGGCTAATTGACATAATTTGAGTCAATTGGAGGTGTACCTGTGGATGTATTTCAAGGCCTACCTTCAAACTCAGTGCCTCTTTGCTTGACATCATGGGAAAATCAAAAGAAATCAGCCAAGACCTCAGAAAAAAAATTTGTAGACCTCCACAAGTCTGGTTCATCCTTGGGAGCAATTTCCAAATGCCTGAAGGTACCACGTTCATCTGTACAAACAATAGTATGCAAGTATAAACACCATTGGACCACGCAGCCGTCATACCGCTCAGGAAGGAGACGCGTTCTGTCTCCTAGAGATGAACGTACTTTGGTGCGAAAAGTGCAAATCAATCCCAGATCAACAGCAAAGGACCTTGTGAAGATGCTGGAGGAAACAGGTAGAAAAGTATCTATATCCACAGTAAAACAAGTCCTATATCGACATAACCTGAAAGGCCGCTCAGCAAGGAAGAAGCCACTGCTCCAAAACCGCCATAAAAAAGCCAGACTACGGTTTGCAACTGCACATGGGGACAAAGAACGTACTTTTTGGAGAAATGTCCTCTGGTCTGATGAAACAAAAATAGAACTGTTTGGCCATAATGACCATCGTGATGTTTGGAGGAAAAAGGGGGATCTTGCAAGCCGAAGAACACAATCCCAACCGTGAAGCACAGGGATGGCAGCATAATGCTGTGGGGGTGCTTTGCTGCAGGAGGGACTGGTGCACTTCACAAAAAAATGGCATCATGAGGAAGGAAAATTATGTGGATATATTGAAGCAACATCTCAAGACATCAGTCAGGAAGTTAAAACTTGGTCGCAAATGGGTCTTCCAAATGGACAATGACCCCAAACATACTTCCAAAGTTGTGGCAAAATGGCTTAAGGACAACAAAGTCAAGGTATTGGAGTGGCCATCACAAAGCCCTGACCACAATCCTATTGAAAATGTGTGGGCAGAACTGAAAAAGCATGTGCGAACAAGGGGGCCTACAAACCTGAATCAGTTACACCAGCTCTGTCAGGAGGAATGGGCCAAAATTCACCCAACTTATTGTGGGAAGCTTGTGGAAGGCTACCCGAAACGTTTGACCCAAGTTAAACAATTTAAAGGCAATGCTACCAAATACTAATTGAGTATGTAAACTTCTGACCCAATGGAATGTGATGAAAGAAATAAAAGCTGAAATAAATCATTCTCTCTACTATTATTCTGACATTTCACATTCTTAAAATAAAGTGGTGATCCTAACTGACCTAAGACAGGGAATTTACTAGTATTAAATGTCAGGAATTGTGAAAAACTGAGTTTAAATATATTTGGCTAAGGTGTATGTAAACTTCCGACTTCAACTATATGTATGTATGTATGTATGTGTATATATATATATATATATATATATATATATATATATATTAGTTTTTTTACACACACATGCGGAGATCATCCATCTCACAAAGACACGGGTGTTGGAAACAAAAATCTCAAATTTGGACTCATCTGACCAAAGGACAGATTTCCACCGGTCTAATGTCCATTGCTCGTGTTTCTTGGCCCAAGCAGGTCTCTTCTTCTTCTTATTGGTGTCCTTTAGTAGTGGTTTCTTTGCAGCAATTCGGCCATGAAGGCCTGATTCACGCAATCTCCTCTGAACAGTTGATGTTGAGATGTGTCTGTTACTTGAACTCTGTGAAGCCTTTATTTGGGCTGCAATCTGAGGTGCAATTAACTCTAATGAACTTCAGCAGAGGTAACTCTGGGTCTTCATTTCCTGTGATGGTCCTCATGAGAGCCAGTTGCATCATAGCGCTTCATGGTTTTTGCGACAGCACTTGAAGAAACTTTCAAAGTTCATGACATTTTCTGGATTGACTGACCTTCATGTCTTAAAGTATGATTGCCTGTCATTTCTCTTTGCTTATTTGAGCTGTTCTTGCCATAATATGGACTTGGTATTTTACCAAATAGGGCTATTGTCTGTATACCAGCCCTACCTTGTCACAACACAACTGATTGGCTCAAACGCATTAAGGAGGAAAGAAATTCCACAAATTAACTTTTAACAAGGCACACCTGTCAATTGAAATGCATTCCAGGTGACTACCTCATGAAGCTGGTTGAGAGAATGCCAAGAGTGTGCACAGCTGTCATTAAGGCAAGGGGTGGCTACTTTGAAGAATCTCAAATATAAAATATATTTTGATTTGTTTAACACTTCTTTGGTCCATATCTGTTATTTCATAGTTGTTATGTCTTCACTATTATTCTACAATGTAGAAAATAGTTTTAAAAAATAAAGAAAAACCCTTTAAAAGAGTAGGTGTGTCCAAACGTTTGACTGGTACTGTATATATGATGGGATGTTTAGACATTACGGACAGTATATGGATAGAATATGTAGTATATATATTAGTGTACTCACAGTATTGTGAAGAAAACATGGTTAAAAAATATAAAGCCATATAAATTAGCACAGGGAGATGTACTACAAGAGGACACGTACATAACAGAACACTTCAGAGTCCTTCATTAGTCTCCCTCAAAAGAGAGGTCTGTTTTGTGTTCATGTTGAAAAGAAGCTCTTCTGAATTGAAATCAGCCTGTCAAGGTCTTCAGTTCTTCCCATTACAGTCATTTCCTCAGTCTGACCCTTTAAAACGGGCAATCTGCAATTGCTACATCCATTTTTTTGGACTTTAATGCTATATAGCCATTGATTCTTGAAGAATATAACTAATACATTAGCTTAGTTCAACCGTCGTACACCATCAGAACCCAACATACAATATTATTTTACTCCAATAATTGTAAACAACGTAATTGTAAACAACCACTGCATAGCCTCAAGACCTGGTTAAACATGGCTAAAATAGGATTTAGATCTCATGGATGGTCAGTCCTTGCATCCAGATCTGTCTATTCACACGGCTCTAACCCATCTGGACAAGAGGAACACCTATGTGCGAACGCTCTTCATTGACTACAGTCAAGCGTTCAACACTGTTGTTCCCTCCAAGCTCGTCACCAAGCTCAGAGCCCTGGGTCTGGACACCACCCTCTGCAACTGGATCCTGGACTTCCTGACGGGCAGACCACAGGCTGTGAGGATTGGCATGAACAACTCCTCCAAACTGACCCCCCCCTCCCTCTGCATTCCACCCCGGGTCCTCTCCAAATACTACCGCTGCACCATCGAGAGCTTCCTGACCACCCCACATGTCACCAACTGATGCTACCAGACTCTTATTTACTATTGCTAATACTGCACAATTTAAAAACACTTGCACCCCAATATCCACTTTCTCTGATACATGTGTAAATATTGGACTATAAATTGAGCCTTCCTGTATTTTACTTATGCCTTTTTCTATTCTACTGAGCCATTTACTTTATGTTCGTATTCTTATCTTTCATTATTTGTTGTTGTTGTAGTGTTGAGAAGGAACCTGCAAGTAAAGTATTTTGTTGGACAGTGTATATACCATGTGTATCCTGTACATACGACTAGGAAAACGTGAAACTTAAATTTGAGTGTGGTTACATTTCTCCAGCCCCATCTCCCAGCTTGTTACCAAAACAGTGGCAGGGTAGACGCTTTGTAATTGTTTGAACTGCCGATTGCTCCTTTAATAAAGGCGAGGGGCAAATGCTTTCAGCATTACGCTTTAACCATGATGCCTTCACATGCCGCCGCTGAATAGCCCTCGGACTGACACATCTCTAACGGACTGCCTGCTCTGAACGGTTTATCTAAGCCTGGACCCATACTTCCTTATTAGCTGTCTTATGTGTGTACGTGTGGTGTGTGTGTGTGTGTGTAAATGTACGTGTGTATGTGTGTGTGTGTGTGTGTGTGTGTGTGTGTGTAAATGTACGCGTGTGTGTGTGTGTGTAAATGTACGCGTGTGTGTGTGTGTGTAAATGTACGCGTGTGTGTGTGTGTGTAAATGTATGTGTAAGTGTGTGTGTGTGTGTGTGTGAATGTACGTGTGTGTGTGTGTGTGTAAATGTACGTGTGTGTGTGTGTGTGTAAATGTACGTGTGTGTGTAAATGTACGTGTGTGTGTGTGTGTGTAAATGTACGTGTGTGTGTGTGTGTGTGTAAATGTACGTGTGTGTGTGTGTGTGTGTGTGTGTGTGTGTGTGTGTGTGTGTGTGTGTGTGTGTGTGTGTGTGTGTACACGTCTTACATTAAGGGATCCCGACTTGGCCTTTCTGTTAATAACCGGGGTCAAACCCAGTGGCAGTACGTAGCTAGCAGCCTTTCGAGAAGACGTGAGATGTGAGAGTTTTAATATTGGCCACTCTCCTTGTGTGACGGCCACTATCTGCTCTACTGAGGGATTCATTAGCCCTTGATTGTTAAAGCCTAAAGTACATCCAAATATGGAGATTTAATTCTCTATAAATTGGAAACGTATGCAGTCGACAGCTTGACGGCACGTACGGTGGCAAGAGGTCCCCACTATAGATAATCTTATATTAACTATAGTCTCCAATGGATTAATACAATCTGGATGGAACAGTATGTACAGATGGAGGAGCTTGATTTGACCAGTATTGTCACAGCAAAATTATCCTGCAGCAACAGGATTTGAACGTTTAGTCCGGAATGTTGCTTGATTAGTGGTTAGGCTTTTAGCTGGCCAAAATTAGGCTACATGAAAAGTGCAATACTGTTAATATAACCGTGTGTTAGCGTAAGTTTTCAGTTAATTTATGTAAATCATGAAGCTCATCTACATTTCCAGCTGAGCAGGAAAATTCTCAGCAAACAAAAGAGTGATCAAATGAAGATCCTACATCTGTAGGGCTTAATAAAAGCTATAGGGAATGAATGAGCAGTACGTGTGCGCTTTTTATTTCATATTTCCATTTGGAGGGGGAGGAGAATGAACAAACCTTGGTTCTCACACCTGCTGTACAAATGGAATTTCATGTGTAACAATACAGTCCAGCTAGCAAGGATCACCTTTTAGACTGGGAGCAGTCAACAATGTTTCTCTAGCATTACACAATTCAGCACTGCGTGAAAACGTAGGTTTACTTTGTCTCTCTCTCTCTCTCAAAACATTTGAGAAAAATGTATCTTCCAAACTTAGCTTAATGCATTCCCTGATGTCAGGGTGGATATACAGTGTTGTATAACTGGATAGCCCTGACCTGCCCTACCACTAATGCATTCCCTGATGTCAGGGTGGATATACAGTGTTGTATAACTGCATAGCCCTGACCTGCCCTACCACTAATGCATTCCCTGATGTCAGGGTGGATATACAGTGTTGTATAACTGGATAGCCCTGACCTGCCCTACCACTAATGCATTCCCTGATGTCAGGGTGGATATACAGTGTTGTATAACTGCTGTTACCAGTATACAGTGGGTTACCTCCAGAGGCTGTTTGTGTCTGGCCTGGCCTTTACTCTGGCCTGACCCTGACATCACCGTCACATAAAAACACACACTAAGTGCCCCTGCACTCCCTCCCAGACCTCATCTCATTTATGTATCCAGGAGAGTCCCTCTGGTAACACTTGCCACTGTTTTCCAGGGAGCCCTAAGCCAGTCCTGCTGTTAGATGAGATACAGGAGAATACTCTACTCTGTCTTTCCTGTGTCCCTGCCATCTCATCACCACACACACACCCTACCTTACTCTCCCTCACAGCCCTAATCCAGTAGCAACCACAGGTGAGGATATACAGTGGACAGCCCTCAGCGTATATCATAGTGTGAAATACAGTGGGAACACTTTCTGTACAGTAGGCTACCTCCAGAGAGTGTTTGTGTGTCCGGTCTTTCCGGTGTCCTGGCCCTGACCACCTACCTCACACAGACTGGAACGTCGGTATTAAAACAAATCACTCTGTGGAGCGAGAGAGAGAGAGGCCCTGGAGTGACTGTTCACTGTTCAGCTCACATAGACAGAACACACACACACACACACACACACACACACACACACACACACACACACACACACACACACACACACACACACACAGAACACCTCAGGTGGGGCCTACAGACACAGTCAGGAGCCATAACCTGTCCTCTGATTACACACCCCATCCCCCTGTCCTCTGATTACACACCCCATCCCCCTGTCCTCTGATTACACACCCCATCCCCCTGTCCTCTGATTACACACCCCATCCCCCTGTCCTCTGATTACACACCCCATCCCCCTGTCCTCTGATTCCACACCCCATCCCCCTGTCCTCTGATTCCACACCCCATCCCCCTGTCCTCTGATTACACACCCCATCCCCCTGTCCTCTGATTACACACCCCATCCCCCTGTCCTCTGATTACACACCCCATCCCCCTGTCCTCTGATTACACACCCCATCCCCCCTGTCCTCTGATTACACACCCCATCCCCCTGTCCTCTGATTCCACACCCCATCCCCCTGTCCTCTGATTACACACCCCATCCCCCTGTCCTCTGATTACACACCCCATCCCCCTGTCCTCTGATTACACACCCCATCCCCCTGTCCTCTGATTACACACCCCATCCCCCTGTCCTCTGATTACACACCCCATCCCCCTGTCCTCTGATTACACACCCCATCCCCCTGTCCTCTGATTACACACCCCATCCCCCTGTCCTCTGATTACACACCCCATCCCCCTGTCCTCTGATTACACACCCCATCCCCCTGTCCTCTGATTACACACCCCATCCCCCTGTCCTCTGATTCCACACCCCATCCCCCTGTCCTCTGATTACACACCCCCATCCCCCTGTCCTCTGATTACACACCCCATCCCCCTGTCCTCTGATTCCACACCCCATCCCCCCTGTCCTCTGATTACACACCCCATCCCCCTGTCCTCTGATTACACACCCCATCCCCCTGTCCTCTGATTACACACCCCATCCCCCTGTCCTCTGATTCCACACCCCATCCCCCTGTCCTCTGATTCCACACCCCATCCCCTGTCCTCTGATTACACACCCCATCCCCCTGTCCTCTGATTACACACCCCATCCCCCTGTCCTCTGATTCCACACCCCATCCCCTGTCCTCTGATTCCACACCCCATCCCCCTGTCCTCTGATTACACACCCCATCCCCCTGTCCTCTGATTACACACCCCATCCCCCTGTCCTCTGATTACACACCCCATCCCCCTGTCCTCTGATTACACACCATCCCTCCATCTCTCTTTCTTTATCATTAATAGCTCTCAGCTTCATTATTACCCTCCATTCCCAGCAAATTAGATTACAGCTCATTGAGAAGCTGCCTGGAATAAACTTACAGAACACACACACGCACACCTTTGTTGCTCCCCCCTGGCACCCAGAGTCAAACATTAAACCTCATTAAGGTCCAACAACTTCCTCTTCTCTACCTCCGCTCTTCTTCTCTTGTATTCCCCCCCCAAAACACCACTGCCGCTTCGGAGCCCCCTAATCTCCAAAAGTAATAAATATTGTTTTCTTTCCCGGCTCTATGAACGAGTGATAAAAGGCGGTTGAAACCCCCCAGTGGTCTTGTTTAAAGCCCTCAACTCATTTATTTTTTGGCGTGATTGTGGAGGTTGGTTGGGCTGGCTGGTGTTATTGCTGCTCTGCATCTCTGGTGGAGCTAGTGGAGGGTCTCAGAGTGGTAGAACACATTATTACACAGACACCCAGACTGCTTTACAGGTGTTTCACTGAAACACAAACATGCCTGCAGTACTTTGTCAATGCTCAGCCAACAAGGCAAGACTCCGTCGGATGACAGCAGAGAGAAATGTGCCTATCCCACCTCAGTCTGACAGTCCACTCCTGTATCGACGCCCTCTTAATAATAAGTATTCTCTTCCAATGTGTGTGATCATGCTTTCACATTTACATTTTACATTTTAGTCATTTAGCAGACGCTCTAATCCATGCGAGTGCATAATATTTTTTTTAATTTTTTTTAATCATACTGGCCCCCCTTGGGAATCGAACCCACAACCCTGGCGTTGCAAACGCCATGCTCTACCAACTGAGCTACACGGGACTACACGTGTCAACATATCTCTCGGTCATCTCCTCACTCCTCTTTAAAAGTCCTGAACAGCCATTATGAAAATAACTTTTCTCTCTCATGGCTAACTACCAGGAAGTTAGAGAAGACGGGCTGAGTGGGCGGGGAGGTTATATTCATGAGCTCGCCTTGACTGACAGCTCTTTGAAACACCTGTGTCAAGCAAGGTGGATGCAGTGAACAGTGTTGCAGTAAAATCCTCAAGCAAATTTGGTGAAACAAAAAAAAAAACACTGAAACATTGAAATTGCATTGATGATGTCATTGTCTTTTTTTATCCATATCTGGTTTGACATGTCTCTCGTGATGTGGTTCACAACAGCACTGGCAGAGGAGTTGGCCTGACGTCTGCGTCTTCAACGACCCGTCCCCACCAGACAGAAGTACAGCATCTTTGCCATAGATGAATAGGGTCAACTTTTAATTATATTGGACTTACAGTCCAATTTTGGCACCAGTAGAGTAGCTATATAAACACGCCTTCTCCGATACTGGTTACAAGGCAGAACTCATTTAAATGAGGTAAATCACAATCACCTGCCTATTCCCCACCTGTCACTAAGGGATCACTACCTTTACAGGGTGGTGACAAACAGTCAAATACGGGAGGGGATGGGAGGAGGAGAAGGGGATGGGGGGAGGAGAGGAGGGGGATGGGGGGAGGAGAGGAGGGGGGATGGGGGGAGGAGAGGAGGGGGGATGGGGGGAGGAGAGGAGGGGGATGGGGGAGGAGGAGGAGGGGGATGGGGGGAGGAGAGGAGGGGATGGGGGGAGGAGGAGGGGGATGGGGGGAGGAGAGGAGGGGGGATGGGGGAGGAGAGGAGCGGGGATGGGGGAGGAGAAGGGGATGGGGGGAGGAGAGGAGGGGATGGGAGGAGGAGAGGAGGGGGGATGGGGGGAGGAGAGGAGCGGGGATGGGAGGAGGAGAGGAGGGGAGGAGTAGGGGAGAGTATTTCAACAGGAACAAGAGATGTCATCACAGAGAGCTATTAATGTGTCTCTCTCTCTCCGTGTGTGTGTATGTATGTGTGTGTGTCCTGAGGCCCATGTAATACGTGTCCCCCCAGGCCTTCAGTATGACACACTCAGTGTGATGGGGTTCCTGAGTCATAACGATATAGAAACCACTCAATCACTGTTGCTTTCACACCATTCACTATAAACCCCACCAGACTACAGCACACACACCTGACTCTACAGTGGTCACTGTCCACATCTGCTCTCATCAACTGAATCCATCTGTCACCCAGGCTCATAGACTCGTGTCAGTTTCACCATGAAGGATTCTAGCTTTAAGACAGACACTGCTGCCTATACGGCCCACTACTCTTGGCCAGAGGCCTATGTGGAAGCCCAATGAGACTCGGGCCAAAACTAGTACACTACTTTAGGGAATAGGGTGCAATATGATTTAGGACAACACAAGTGGCCTCGCCAAACCCGTATATCCATTCCCCCATCCCCTCTCCCCTGAGGAAGCACCTGTATCCATTCCCCCCATCCCCTCTCCCCCGAGGAAGCACCTGTATCCATTCCCCCCATCCCCTCTCCCCTGAGGAAGCACCTGTATCCATTCCCCCATCCCCTCTCCCCTGAGGAAGCACCTGTATCCATTCCCCCATCCCCTCTCCCTGAGGAAGCACCTGTATCCATTCCCCCATCCCCTCTCCCCTGAGGAAGCACCTGTATCCATTCCCCCATCCCCTCTCCCCTGAGGAAGCACCTGTATCCATTCCCCCCATCCCCCTCAGGAAGCACCTGTATCCATTCCCCCATCCCTCTCCCCTGAGGAAGCACCTGTATCCATTCCCCCCATCCCCTCTCCCCTGAGGAAGCACCTGTATCCATTCCCCCCATCCCCTCTCCCCTGAGGAAGCACCTGTATCCATTCCCCCATCCCCTCTCCCCTGAGGAAGCACCTGTATCCATTCCCCCCATCCCCTCTCCCCTGAGGAAGCACCTGTATCCATTCCCCATCCCCTCTCCCTGAGGAAGCACCTGTATCCATTCCCCCATCCCCTCAGGAAGCACCTGTATCCATTCCCCCATCCCCTCTCCCCTGAGGAAGCACCTGTATCCATTCCCCCCATCCCCTCTCCCCTGAGGAAGCACCTGTATCCATTCCCCCATCCCCTCTCCCCTGAGGAAGCACCTGTATCCATTCCCCCATCCCCTCAGGGAAGCACCTGTATCCATTCCCCCCATCCCCTCTCCCCTGAGGAAGCACCTGTATCCATCCCCCCCCATGTCCCCTCACTCCACCACTTAAGGAAGCCCCAGACTTTGGCCTTATGCATTCTTAACGCACCCTTTTACTGGGTCTCTCCACAATATATTACCCTTTTACTGGGTCTCTCCACAATATATTACCACTTTTACTGGGTCTCTCCACAATATATTACCCTTTTACTGGGTCTCTCCACAATATATTACCACTTTTACTGGGTCTCTCCACAATATATTAACACTTTTACTGGGTCTCTCCACAATATATTACCCCGTTTACTGGGTCTCTCCACAATATATTACCCCTTTTACTGGGTCTCTCCACAATATATTACCCCTTTTACTGGGTCTCTCCACAATATATTACCCTTTTACTGGGTCTCTCCACAATATATTACCCCGTTTACTGGGTCTCTCCGCAATATATTACCCCTTTTACTGGGTCTCTCCGCAATATTACCACTTTTACTGGGTCTCTCCACAATATATTACCCCTTTTACTGGGTCTCTCCACAATATATTACCCCTTTTACTGGGTCTCTCCACAATATATTACCCCTTTTACTGGGTCTCCCCACAATATATTACCCCTTTTACTGGGTCTCTCCACAATATATTACCCCTTTTACTGGACTAAGTCTCTCCACAATATAAAGGAGTGTCTATGGGACTCCCAGTGGCTTCGTCATCAGTTGCAGTTTCCAATACATTTCTCTATTGAACAATGTTTATTGACCTCAGGGCCCTTAGCAGCATTATGTCTTTCAGCTTTCTCTCCTTCTCCCTCTCCATCCCTCTATTCTTCCCTCGTGGTAACGCTTTCTATCAGAAATCCATAGCCCGAGAACACACACTTATAGACGTGCGCACACGCACACACACACACACACACACACACACACACACACCCACCCTCTTGACCGCCTACCGGGGAGGATAACATGGTGGCAGTGGAGCAGCTAGATTGAGAGAAAGCCTCCAGGCAAGTCAGTTTACTCTGAAGAGAGAGAGTGTGTCCCTGTCTTTGTCTGTCCATTAGGAGTGAATGTGTAAATAGGACTAGTGTGACCCTACTATCGGAGTCACTGGTCACATGTATCCACGCGGCAGGAATGTGTGCCAAAAAACACACGCGCACACACACAATAGAGCACAGGGCCTCTGACTGCAGCTGTTCTGTCCTGACTGGGCTGCTATCACAGTGGCTATGGAGCTTAAGAGTCCTATATGCTTATATGGGTTATAATCTTGATGAAAGGCGTCACTAAAAAAGGAAGAGTTAGTGGTGCATTGCCTGGCTCTGCCTGCCGGGATGGTGCTCGCACACACACACACACACACACACACACACACACACACACACAGCTGGGATAGAGGAGCAGGGCTCTGAGCGCATGGGCTCTCTGGGGGTATGAACCCTCTGCCCCTCTGACCAAAAACACACACACACTGCTGCAGGTCTGGCAGCCTTCAATTTTGGTCTCCTCTAGTCTACTGTATGAGAGGACAGCGCCCCCTAAAGACCACCTGTGAGAATGGACAGCTAAGCAGAAAGAAGGGTTTTGGTGGTGAATCTGTGGATATATACGAGTGCAAAAAGCTTAAAGCCTTAGGGAGAGGGTTTTAACAGTTTGTATTTACACCAATCCCTTGTAATAACTGGCAACAAGATTCATGGCGGAGATCTTTGGGAGGGATCTTGAGTGAGTAGCCTAATGCAGGACATACACTACACCAGGGTTCTTCAATTCCGGTCCTGGAGGGCCGAAACACCTCTGTTTTTCATCCTCTCCTTCTAATCAGGGGCTAATTCAGACCTGGGACACCAGGTGAGTGCAATTAACTACCAGGTAGAAATAAAAAAACAGAAGTGTTTCAGCCCTCCAGGACCGGAATTGAAGAACCCTGCACTACACGATTTTTGCCGTCCCAGACTAATGTTCCAGATCGGGGGGAAATCCTATGAGGGTGAGTACGTCAGGACTGGCGTAGTTTGAGCATGTCAAGGACGCACCGATGATGACCGTTCCATTCTCCAGACCGGATGTCTGTCGAATGTCCCCATAATTTTCTGAAATGTTGGTCGTGCATCTCGTAGTATTGAGAAGTGCTACGAAGCGATTGGGCAAGGACTGCTGCCAATGAGCTCTCAGCATGTGAGACCAAAACAATGATGGCAAAGAGGAAAGCAACAACAACAACAACTCCCAGGAGGGTCTGTCTTGGGGTCCCAGGAGGGTCTGTCTTGGGGTTCCAGGAGGGTCTGTCTTGGGGTTCCAGGAGGGTCTGTCTTGGGGTTCCAGGAGGGTCTGTCTTGGGGTCCCAGGAGGGTCTGTCTTGGGGTCCCAGGAGAGTCTGTCTTGGGGTTCCAGGAGGGTCTGTCTTGGGGTCCCAGGAGGGTCTGTCTTGGGGTCCCAGGAGGGTCTGTCTTGGGGTTCCAGGAGGGTCTGTCTTGGGGTTCCAGGAGGGTCTGTCTTGGGGTTCCAGGAGGGTCTGTCTTGGGGTTCCAGGAGGGTCTGTCTTGGGGTTCCAGGAGGGTCTGTCTTGGGGTCCCAGGAGGGTCTGTCTTGGGGTCCCAGGAGGGTCTGTCTTGGGGTCCCAGGAGGGTCTGTCTTGGGGTTCCAGGAGGGTCTGTCTTGGGGTCCCAGGAGGGTCTGTCTTGGGGGTCCCAGGAGGGTCTGTCTTGGGGTTCCAGGAGGGTCTGTCTTGGGGTTCCAGGAGGGTCTGTCTTGGGGTTCCAGGAGGGTCTGTCTTGGGGTCCCAGGAGGGTCTGTCTTGGGGTCCCAGGAGGGTCTGTCTTGGGGTTCCAGGAGGGTCTGTCTTGGGGTTCCAGGAGGGTCTGTCTTGGGGTTCCAGGAGGGTCTGTCTTGGGGTTCCAGGAGGGTCTGTCTGTCTGTTATAGCCTCTACTCTGAGGGCAGCAGGAAAGACAAGGTGCCTACAATACTGTCAACATGAGCCAGAGCAGAAACAGGACTAATCGGCTTGCTGCTTTAAGTATTACAGCACATGATGTCCCAAACACACAAGACTTTGCTTTTTGATCATCAGGGCAGGACACACACACATACACATACACACACACAAAGACCATGAGGCACTGGAGAGAAGGATTACAGGAGGGTGGTGAGTGAACGGAGAGGGGGGATGGATGATGGAGAGGGGGAGGGCGGGATGGATGGAGAGAGGGAGGGAAGGTATGCACCATGCAATCACAAGCTGCACAGCCTTTCCAAATGAAAGGAGATGAAAGGAGGTACTTACTGCTGAAATGAAAAGCACAGTAATGTTACATAGGCCCCTCTTTTAAACTCTGGTTGCGTCCCAAATGGCACCCTATTCCCTATTGAGACCAGAGCTCCTGTCAAAAGTGGTGCACTATATAGGGAATAGGATACCGTATGGGACACAGACAACATATTTTCTCTCATAATAAAGTGTGTGTAATGATGAGAGTTGTAAATCAGGTTAGCAGTAAAACTCCGTGACCTTACCTCTCCGTGGAATCTAATTCCACAGTCCACACACACACACACGCTGCAGACTAAACGCTCTCCCTCTCTTGCGGTCACACACACACACACACACACACACACACACACATATACATACATACATACACACAGACATTAAATGAGTGGGTCTACACTCTTAAAAAGGGTTATTTGGGGTTCTATATATAACTTTTGGGTTATTTGGACGAGATTAAACAACCTTTTATTAAAAATGGTTAAATATATATTAACTTAGTGAAGGCAAAGAACCTTCTATCCCTACCCCAGAGTGTAATGTGGATTTTAGCCAACAACAGTCACGTCCTTCTGAAATGACAGCTAACTGGCCGTCTATTCATTTGTTTGAGCTGTTTTGCATTGACATTTATATCCATATTAATGATGCTACTTCATGATTTCGCCTGGTCAGAAAAATGGCACGTTGTCTCATCCGACACCAGCAAGGGGGAGAATGAATGTGTATTTTGCAACATTGTTGCCGAGGTCGGCGTGGTAAACATCAAGGTTCATACAAACCTCTGCTGTTACAAAGTAAATGCTAGCTAGAAGCAAGAGGAAATTATGTGTTTAATGAAAGCATACACTCATAAAAATAAAAAAAACAAGTTCTATATAGAAGCTTTTTGGTCAATTCAAATGTTCAAATTCTAACGGTCCACCAGGCATCAACTGCCATTCCAGCATGAAGACTCAAGGGGATGTTGGTTGTAAATACCCTACCAATAAGCACGTTATTTTTCTATTTATTAAGGAAAGCAAAGTTGATTCATTCAAATACATGAAGCCATAATCACATGGGCCCCCCGATTCCGACTTAGGAAATGTTGCCTTTTTTTAAGCTCGCCTTTCCTACACACTTGTCAGTGGTTGGTATTCAGACTTACCTTATGAAGGTGCTTAAAACGGCTTCGCAGGCGTGGTTCCCTTGCGCCCGCTGAATAAATGTAATTCAACAGCTGAAAACCCTCCCACTTGCTGGACAACAGAGTTTTCTTTCAATAGGGTTTTCAGTACATTTATCTTAAGCCATCCCTTTAAACTATTAATTAGAATTTTGTCGACAGACTAGAATACATCGAGAGAACGGGTTCAAAAAATAGGGATCAATGAAATGTACATTGGGGGTCCCTATAAATCTAACCCAATTCTCAGTAATCATGGAACTGTGAGACAACGGTCCAGTCGTCTTGAACCGTGCGCCAGGCTCCAGTTTCAACCTGCTACGTGTGGTCCGAGTTCCATAATGATTCAAATAATGTCCCAAATTATTGCACAACGTTAGCTTAATATGATCCCCTAATGCTCACGACACTCAGGAACAACTTACACGGACGTGAAAGAGGAAAGAAAGGTAAACTGAATGGAATGATCCAAAAATATAAGCTACAAAATTGAAGAAAACTAAAGAAATAGTTATAAATGTATGTGAGTATTACTGACGGTGGCTCTCAATAGTGGCTAATATTTAACATGATACAAATTGTAAAATAAAATGAAGAAAAGCCCGGACATAGGCTATAATTAAAACATTGTAAAGTGCATACATAAGCTCGGCAGGTTCAGCCCTACGGAAGCCTATGGCTTGGGGTGTCAAAATTTCATCCACGCAAATTACGAGGGCATACAATTAAAATTCTGAATAACGGCACAGCTGTTTTTATCCTATTTCAACTGTAGGAAAGGGGCCACAATACACGTCACGATTTGATTTTCAATTTGCTTCCATATGGCTGGTTTCACGTTCGTCTCCAGGGATCATAAGGAAAAATCAACTAAAACAATTGCTATGTGTATTTAACAATCCCCTTCTCCAAACAGATGACTCATTTACCTAGATCTTATTAATAACCTGGGGGCGGCAGGTAGCTTAGTGGTTAAGAGCGTTGTGCCAGTAACCGAAAGGTCGCTGGTTCTAATCCCCAAGCCGACTAGGTGAAAAAAATCTGTCAATGTGCCCTTGAGCAAGGCACTTAACCCTAATTGCTCCTGTAAGTCGCTCTGGATAAGATCGTCTGCTAAATGACTGAAATGTAATGAAATGTAATAGCTCTCATCCATTTACAGTGCATGGAAAATGCTGTTATTTGTATCGGGGGGGGAAAAAATGAAGTAGATGCTTTTTCCACTAGGAACCGGCAGGTTCGCTCGACCTTATTCATGGTTTCCTTGCGCGTAACAGTGGTGGAATTAAGTCAAGGTCAGGATATTGCTCATCTGTAGCCACACCTCCACCACACCTTCATTTCTTAGATCTCCACCCGAACGTATAGCAGGTGAATAAGCATGCTAATGCTCATGCTTAAGTTCAAGGTCAGAATACGCATAGAGAGAACAGCGCATAAAAATGGAACTACCTTCCATTTGCACTTAACTTGGGTCAGAATCTGGACCCTGATGAACTATAGGATCGATAGATAAGGTAGATTCAGAATCAGCCAACACTAGACAGGAAAAAGGCTACTTTAATTAGCCACTTTACAAGCTAGCTAGCTAAGTTTAACAAATCATTGTAAATGTTTATTTTTTGAATGTGCCAAATAGAACTATAGACTACAGCCTGACATTGTCAAATAGCTAATTGTTACTTTTATTTTAGTATGGCGTCAGATGAGGGGGGGATTATGTTTCATGAAGCCATTAGAAGACTGTTGTTGACCTCTGTTGAATGCACATTATGGCCAGTGGACTGACTGAAAGAGGCAGTATGTAGCCATCTAAGTGATTTATAATAAATTATTTATAATAAGTCTTGGTGATTCAATAGCCTACTTAATCATTACATGACTTAGCACACTGCGTTTTGCTCCGTCTGGCAGTAACCCAACTATCAGAGGCAGAGGATCCCTCTCTTTTGGCTGCTGCTGACAACTGCATGTAAATTGTTCTTCTACATCATAATAATTATGTCTGCATAGCGTTTTCCCCCCCTTCTGATAACCAGGTGGCGAATCGCATCTCTGCATGTCTGGCAGACATATCAGTATGGATGACGGATCACCACCTCAAGCTGAACCCTGGCAAGACGGAGCTGCTCTTCCTCCCGGGGAAGGACTGCCCGTTCCATGATCTCGCCATCACGGTTGACAACTCCGTTGTGTCCTCATACCCAGAGTGCGAAGAGCCTTGGCGTGACCCTGGACAACACCCTGTCGTTCTCCGCTAACATCAAGGCGGTGACCCGATCCTGTAGGTTCATGCTCTACAACATTCGGAGAGTACGACCCTGCCTTACACAGGACGCAGTGTCCTAATCCAGGCACTTGTCCTAATCCAGGCACAGGTCCTAATCCAGGCACTTGTCATCTCCCGTCTGGATTACTGCAACTCGCTGTTGGCTGGGCTCCCTGCCTGTGCCATTAAACCCCTACAACTCATCCAGAATGCCGCAGCCCGTCTGGTGTTCAACCTTCCCAAGTTCTCTCACGTCACCCCGCTCCTCCGCACACTCCACTGGCTTCCAGTTGAAGCTCGCATCTGCTACAAGACCATGGTGCTTGCCTACGGAGCTGTGAGGGGAACGGCACCTCCGTACCTTCAGGCACTGATCAGTCCCTACACCCAAACGAGGGCATTGCGTTCATCCACCTCTGGCCTGCTGGCTCCCCTACCTCTGCTGAAGCACAGTTCCCGCTCAGCCCAGTCAAAACTGTTCGCTGCTCTGGCACCCCAATGGTGGAACAAGCTCCCTCACGACGCCAGGACAGCGGAGTCACTCACCACCTTCCGGAGACATTTGAAACCCCACCTCTTTAAGGAATACCTGGGATAGGATAAAGTAATCCTTCTACCTTCTAGGCTTTAGCATACATGCTAATTCAATTCATCCACTTATGGAAACATCATCACTATCAGCAAAGATGACTGGAGATATGGACTATCCTGCTAGCATACAGTCACTGTTCTGCCTCTCCCCTCCTTTCCACCCGCCTCACTCTGCTTGTTCCCAAACGCTTGGTGAGTTTTTCCGCTTATGTTTGCATATAATAACAATCAAATCTAAAAACTATGCTGGTATGCTTATGTCCAATATTTAATTGTTGAATATATTATATCCTTTGCCAGGAATATTACTATTTATTAATAGCCATAATTCATCAATGGCACCATACACGGTTCTATATGGAACACATTTTGTTTCCATTTACAAGAAACACTAGGGTTCTGATCAAAGAACCCTATTAAAAGGTTATATTTAGAACTTTTAAGGGTTCCATATATGAAGCATCCCTGTTCGGTTCTACACGGAACCTTTTTGTGTAGGGACTTAGCTAGCTGCTCAGCGGAGCGTGAAGACCGAGAGGGGGGCCGAGGGGAACAATGAACCCACTCTCTAGATGTCACTCCGTGTGACCCTCAGAAGAGTGTGCGTGGGCGCATGTGTCTACCGTGTGCGTGCGTACCAGGGAGAGCGAGCGGCAGTTGGGAGGGAGGGAGAGCGTGTGACTGAGCGTGAGGTGGCTGGGTGTGCGTGTGTACCAGGGAGAGCGAGCGGCAGTTGGGAGGGAGGGAGGGAGAGCGTGTGACTGAGCGTGAGGTGGCTGGGTGTGCGTGCCAGCCGTGTGCCAGGCTGTGTGGCCACCACTCAGACTCCCTACCCGCTTTCTTTTTTCTTTCTCTCCTCTCTCTCTTCCTGTCTGCCAGGGACCGGAGACAGGATCTAAGATGGTCACGTGAGAGGAGGACAGAAGACCTGCTAAGACTGTGTGTGTGTGTGTGTGTGTGTGTGTCCCGTGTGTGTGTGTGTGTGTGTGTGTGTCCCTTGTGTGTGTCCCGTGTGTGTGTGTGTTTGATGTCTCTCCTCTTGCATCAGTCAGTCATTCATTTACAGGGTTTTGTTCAGTCTTGTTTATAAGGCTGGTGTGGGTATATACTGGCAAGGCCTGCTGCACTCATTCAATATGTAAATCAACAATCAACAGACTGTTCCAAGAAGCAGATGCCACAGTGCCAGAGACAAAACAGATAAGAGAGAGAGAGACAGAGAGACAGAGAGAGAGACACAGAGAGAGAGAGAGAGAGAGAGAGAGAGAGAGAGAGAGAGAGAGAGAGAGAGAGAGAGAGAGAGAGAGAGAGAGAGAGAGAGAGAGAGAGAGAGAGAGAGAGAGAGAGAGAGAGACAGAGACAGAGACAGAGAGAGAGAGAGAGAGAGAGAGAGACAGAGACAGAAGGCCTAATGAGTCACATACAGGTTGTCTGGTGCCATTGAGGGTTGGAGTAGGTCTACATCCCAAATGGCACCCTATTCCCTACATAGTGAACTAAAAAAGTAGTGCACTTTGTAGGGAATAGGGTGCCATTTGGGATGCAGTCTAGGTATTGGCCCTACAGTTGAATAGAGTGTTAATTGCATTAGCATTACAGCAGCATGTTTTCAGATCTGTCTCTACAGAGCTGAAGTTTTTTATGGAAATAAATCATTTCAAAGTATTGAACTGTGTCATTATGGAAAGGCCTCTTTTCCCTACAGCCTGAAATTCAATACTATTAGCATATTCATTAGGATTAAGATTGCAGAGAGCAGTTTAAGTCCATTTGTAATTTGGTATTTTACTTGAGAGGCAGAGGGCAATGTGCTGAAATGATCAGAATCTGTGATTAGGAAAATAGATATTTGAATGAAATCCTCATATCAGTCCAGCATATAAGAAACGGTTAAACGCAAACTCAAATTAGACTTCAACTTCCCTGATGAGTTCTCAGCCTATACAATAACAATCACATACTGAGGCTGTTTCAGGAGTGAGAGATTGAAAACAACCCAATTCAACCAATCAAAAAAAAAAAATCTCATTTCCTACAAGTTATGGCTGTAACTTGAAGACACAACATATAATCACACACTTAGTCAGTCCATTACGGTCACTCTCCACTTTGCCCTTTCTTCAATAAAACGTCAAGACTTCAAGGTGCTGAATTTACATTCCTTAAAAATTAGGGATCACATCCATCAAATCCCAATCTAACGCCACCCTACTGAGGTGACTAAGTAGAATCAGGAGTTTCCAGGAGAATAGGAATCAGAGTATTCTAAGAACTCAAGAGTGTTTCATTCTGAGAACGTTTAGATACTCTAGAACCAGCTGCTGTTCCAACAGGGTCTGAAGGAGAGGGCATCTATCCCAGTAAGCATTAGACATGGAAGATAACTTTGCTCTGCTGCTGCAAAGCCCTCTGGGACAAATCAAGTTGAAACTTGAACTTGAGTCCACAGTCGCACCCAAACCTGCTGGGTCAAGTACATGCATCAACATCAAGTATTTGAGGATACATTTATTTAGCTTGAAGTGTGTGAGGGGCGCTTGAGTTCTATAGGAGTTAGCACTTTTGCTACAATTCCATAAATCAAGTTCCGCTCAAGTATTTGAAAGTAATGTGTTTGACCCAGGACCAACTAGATCTCAGATACTCCTCCTCTGTACTTACCTCTCCTCCTATTGCAGTGGATCCAAGAGCAGCTCAAGTATTTGACACATATGTTTGAGCCAAACACCCAGAGGTCTAGGTACAGTGTAAATCTTCTGGGCCTCTTCCAGAGGCTCCATGGTACAGGGGCAAAGTAGGAGCTAAATTAAAAGGCAGCTCAAGTGTTCAAAATCTATTTGACAAATGTGTTTGACGCAGGAAAGCTAAAACCAAACCCCAAAATCTATATATAAATAGTGCACTACTTTTGACTAAATAAGGAATAGGGTGTCATTTGGGACGCAGGCCCAGGTACAGAACAGACCCAGGTACAGAACAGACCCAGGTACAGAACAGACCCATGTACAGAACAGACCCAGGTACAGAACAGACCCAGGTACAGAACAGACCCAGGTACAGAACAGACCCATGTACAGAACAGACCCAGGTACAGAACAGACCCAGTGACAGACCCAGGTACAGAACAGACCCAGGTACAGAACAGACCCAGGTACAGAACAGACCCAGGTACAGAACAGACCCAGGTACAGAACAGACCCAGGTACAGAACAGACCCAGGTACAGAACAGCTCCACAGCTTTAGAGCCGAGAGGGGCAGTGAAGGGTTAAACGTAAATCATCATCTGGATCCTGAGGAGACGAACGCTGGTTATATCCCCATGCTCATCAGACACACATCATACCTGCCCATCCCTCTGACCCCCACCTCCTGGCTTCTAGGAGACTTTCACCTTCCCACAGTATCCCACGTGACCTAACGGAGCTGATGAAGGAAAAATGATCAAAATGCAAAACACTTCCTGTTTTAATCTGACTGTTTTTATGCAAATCAGCCAGCAGTGTTCTCCAGCGTTCTCTCGGTGGAATCAGTTCTGTTCTGTTGTACTGTTCTGTTCTACTGCTGCCATCAGAAACACTGGATGGCAATGTACATGGGAAATTGCTGAAAGTAAGCAGTGGACCCCAAAGCCCCTAATCAAATTACTCTGGTGTGAATTAAGGGTGTGGGGGGAGGGGATTGGATACAGCGCAGCACAGCTGTCGCTCTGTAGCCAGGCGGGGGGAACCTAATCTCCTTGCAGCACCTCTGATGACAGGCCTTTATGAGGGGGGACCCAGGGGAGAGAGGGAGAGACAGAGAGAGAGAGACAGAGACAGAGACAGAGACAGAGACAGAGACAGAGACAGAGACAGAGACAGAGACAGAGAGAGAGAGAGAGAGAGAGAGAGAGAGAGAGAGAGAGAGAGAGAGAGAGAGAGAGAGAAAAAGAACACGAGGGAGAGAGGAACAGAGAGAGATGGAGCGATATTAGCAGAGAGAAGATTTTTTTTTTATTAAGAAAGAAAAAAGTACCTACTACGGCCATTAGTGATGACATCACGAGACCCATCTTCACGTTTCATCTCGTGGCTCTTCAGATGTGAGGATGAAAGACAGTAGCCAGGATGGAACCCAGCCCTAACCCTCCCTCCCTAACCTAACCCAACCCTAACCCAGCCCTAACCCTCCCTCCCTCCCTAACCTAACCATAACCCAGCCCTCACCCTCCCTCCCTCCCTAACCCAACCCTAACCCAGCCCTAACCCTCCCTCCCTAACCCTAACCCTAACCCAGACAGCCAGCCAGCCCTAACCCTCCCTCCCTAACCCAACCCTAACCCAGCCCTAACCCTCCCTAACCCTAACCCTCCCTAACCTAACCCAGCCCTAACCCTAACCCAGCCAGCCCTAACCCTCCCTAACCTAACTCTAACCCAGCCCTAACCCTCCCTCCCTAACCTAACCCTAACCCAGCCCTAACCCTCCGTCCCTAACCTAACCTTAACCCAGCCCTAACCCTCCCTCTCTAACCTAACCCTAACCTAGCCCTAACCCTCCCTCCCTAACCTAACCCAGCCCTAACCCTCTCTCCCTAACCTAACCCAACCCTAACCCTCCCTCCCTCCCTAAGCTAACCATAACCCAGCCCTAACCCTCCCTAACCCAACCCTAACCCAGCCCTAAACCTCCCTCCCTAACCCTAACCCAGCCAGCCAGCCAGCCCTAACCCTCCCTCCCTAACCCAACCCTAACCCAGCCCTAACCCTCCCTAACCCTAACCCTCCCTAACCTAACCCAGCCCTAACCCTCCCTAACCTTAACCCAGCCAGCCCTAACCCTCCCTCCCTAACCTAACTCTAACCCAGCCCTAACCCTCCCTCCCTAACCTAACCCTAACCCAGCCCTAACCCTCCCTAACCTAACCCAGCCCTAACCCTCCCTCTCTAACCTAACCCTAACCTAGCCCTAACCCTCCCTCCCTAACCTAACCCAGCCCTAACCCTCCCTAACCTAACCCTAACCCAGCCCTAACCCTCCCTCCCTAACCTAACCCAAACCCAGCCAGCCCTAACCCTCCTTCCCTAACCTAACCCTAACCCAGCCAGCCCTAACCCTAACCCAGCCCTAACCCTCCCTCCCTAACCTAACCCAGCCAGCCCTAACCCTCCCTCCCTAACCCTAAACCAGCCAGCCCTAACCCTCCCTCCCTAACCCTAACCCAGCCAGCCCTAACCCTCCCTCCCTAACCCAGCCAGCCCTAACCCTCCCTCCCTAACCTAACCCAGCCCTAACCCTCCCTCCCTAACCTAACCTAACCCTAACCCAGCCAGCCCTAACCCTCCCTCTCTAAACTAACCCAGCCAGCCCTAACCCTCCCTCCCTCCCTAACCTAACCCAGCCAGCCCTAACCCTCCCTCCCTAACCCTAACCCAGCCAGCCCTAACCCTCCCTCCCTCACCTAACCCTAACACAGCCCTAACCCTCCCTCCCTAACCTAACTACCTAACCCAGCCAGCCCTAACCCTCCTCCCCTAATCTAACCCCTAACCCAGCCAGCCCTAACCCTCCCTCCCTAACCTAACCCTAACCCAGCCCTAACCCTCCCTCCCTAACCTAACCTAACCTAACCCAGCCCTAACCCTCCCTCCCTCCCTAACCTAACTCTAACCCAGCCCTAACCCTCCCTCCCTAACCCTAACACAGCCCTAACCCTCCCTCCCTAATCTAACCCTAACCCAGCCAGCCCTAACCCTCCCTCCCTAATCTAACCCTAACCCACCCAGCCCTAACCCTCCCTCCCTAACCTAACTCTAACACAGCCCTAACCCTCCCTCCCTAACCCTAACCCAGCCAGCCCTAACCCTCCCTCCCTCCCTAACCTAACCCAGCCCTAACCCTCCCTCCCTAACCTAACTCTAACACAGCCCTAACCCTCCCTCCCTAACCCTAACCCAGCCAGCCCTAACCCTCCCTCCCTCCCTAACCTAACCCAGCCCTAACCCTCCCTCCCTAACCCAGCCCTAACCCTCCCTCCCTAACCTAACCCTAACCCAGCCCTAACCCTCCCTAACCTAACCCAGCCAGCCCTCTCCATAAAAGCATCAAGGCCTGGAAGAATGAAACTGGAGGACATCTTACCCCCATAGCTTCAGCAGAAACCTTGGTAACAGGACAAACCTCTTCTTCATCTGTCTTCTATCGCATTTTGCGACCCTTTGACTCGGCTGTGCGAGTTACATTTATTGGTCGCATCGGTGTGAGCTGCACATTCTACACGGTCACCTTCCTTAGGCTAAAACCATGATTCGGTCAAACAGTAAAAATACATTATCCTCATGATTCCTGTAATGAAAAGTGTCTGCCTGCCCCCTGTAAATGTTTTGCTGATTGCTGCTGCTGTGTCGAGCTAGCCACTATCTCTCTCTTTTCCGATTGTATAACAATTAAAAATCTAATTATGGCGGAAACACAGCTATCATGTTATCACAGTTGGAGAGAGGAGGTTCTCAGCTGTCTATAGGTATACTTTTAATTTCTCAACTCTAGATTTGAAACTCAATAGCAACAATTTTACAAAGAAGATATTTGATATGGCTTCGAGATGCAGAACGCGCGAATTGCGAGTGCGTATGCCTTATTGGGCGGTAGGCTACAACTGCAACTTTTTTTTGGGGGGGATATCAAATTTAACTCTACCCACATGTACATATTAGCTCAACTAGACGGTGCCCCCGCACATTGACTCTGCACCGGTACCCCCCTGTATATATAGCCTCCCTACTGTTATTTTATTTTACTTCTGCTCTTTTTTTCCCCCCTCAACACTTTTTTGTTGTTGTTGTTTTATTTTACTTTTTTACTAAGAAATAAATGCATTGTTGGTTAAGGGCTGTAAGTAAGCATTTCACGGTAATGTCTACACCTGTTGTATTCGGCGCATGTGGCAAATAACATTTTATTTTATTTTATTTGAAATGTACTGTTAGGTGAATAAAGTGCCTTCAGAAAGTCTTCACACCCCCACATTTTGTTGCTTTACAACCTACATTTAAAATGGATAACATTTTGATTTTGTATCACTGGCCTACACACAATACCCCATAATGTCAAGGTGAAATTATGTTTTTTGAAATGTTTACTAATTAATTAAAAATAATAATAATAACATGCCATTTAGCAGACGCTTTTATCCAAAGCGACTTACAGTCACGCGTGCATACATTTTTTGTGTATGGGTGGTCCCGGGGATCGGACCCACTACCTTGGCGTTACAAGCGCCGTGCTCTACCAGCTGAGCTACAGAGGACCAACCCTAAAATGAAAACCTGAAATATCTTGAGTCAATAAATATTCAACCCCTTTGTTAAGGTGAGCCTAAATAAGTTCAGGAGTAAAAACGTGCTTAACAAGTCACATAATAAGTTGCATGGACTCACTCTGTGTGCAATAATAGTGTTTAACATGATTTTTTGAATGACTACCTCATCGCTGGACCCGACACACACAGATAATTGTAAGGTCCTTCAGTCGAGCAGTGAATTTCAAATACAGATTCAACCACAAAGACCAGGGAGGTTTTCCAATGCCTCACAAAGAAGGGCACCTATTGGTAGATGGGTAAAAAAAAAAAAAAAAAAGCTGATATTGAATATCCCTTTGATCCTGGTGAAGTTATTAATTACATTTGGGATGGTGTATTAATACACCCAGAAACTAAAAAGATACAGGAGTCCTTCCTAACTCAGTTGCCGGAGAGGAAGGAAACCGCTCAGGGATTTCACCATGAGGCCAATGGTGATATTAAAACAGTTAGAGTTTAATGGCTGTGATGGGAGAAAACTGAGGATGGCTCACCAACACTGTAGTTACTCCACAATACTAACCTAAATAACAGAGTGAAAAGAAGGAAGCCTGTACAGAATAAAAATATTCCAAAACATGCATCCTGTTTGCAATAACGCACGAAAGTAAAACTGCAAAAATGTCCTGAATACAAAGCGTTATGTTTGGGGCAAAACCAACACAACACATCACTGAGTACCACTCTTCATATTTTCAAGCATGGTGGTGGCTGCATCATGTTATGGGTATGCTTGTCATGGGCAAGGACTAAAAAGAAAAGTAAGAGAGCTAAGCACAGGCAAAATCCTAGCGGAAAATCTGCTTGTCTGCTTTCCAACAGACACTGGGAGACAAATTCACCTTTCAGCAGGACAATAACCTAAAACACAAGGCAAAATATAGACTGGAGTTGCTTACCAAGACAACATTGAATGTTCCGGAGTGGCTTTGTTTTGTTTTTTTTTCGTTTTTTTTTTACTTACCATGAAAATCCATGGTAAGACATGACAATGGCTGTCTAGCAATGATCAACAACCAACTTGACAGAGTTTAAATGTGCCCATATCGTAAAATCCAGGAGTGCAAAGCTCTTAGAGACTTGCCCAGAAAGACTCACCCAGCTGTAATCACTGCCAAATGTGATTCTAACATGTATTATTTCAGGGGTGTGAATACTTATATAAATTAGATATTTCTACATTTCATTTTCAATAAATTAGCAAAAATGTCTAAAAACATGTTTTCACTGTCATTATGGGGTATTGTGTGTAGATGGGGGATGAGGAATAAGTCAATGGGTATGAATACATTCTGAAGGCACTGTACATGGCTACTGGCAATGGGTATTATATTTAGAGATAGCAATCTAGCTGATGTGTTTTGAGGTTCCACTTACTCAGGTAGTGAATTAGCCCCAATTAAATTAGCCTATGATATTAGACCACATAAAGACGCAGGCAAATTCATCTCCATTGAACAAAAAAATACATGGTGGAGCCCTATTTTAACAGTAACATAGTGACAAAATAACAAAAACAGCACATTGCCAACCGAAAATCATGACAAATCAGTGGATTAGGTTGCAATATTTTGAATCACAACATGAAACTACTATTTTTTTATTTTGATTGACCCTGCGGAAAACAATTGGTGCGACCAAATCATGGGCTGCTGCTACCAACTGAAAAACTGTATATACAGTGAGGGGAAAAAATAATTTGATCCCCTGCTGATTTTGTACGTTTGCCCACTGACAAAGAAATGATCGGTCTATAATTTTAAATGGTAGGTTTATTTGAACAGTGAGAGACAGAATAACAAAAAAATCCTGAAAAAAGCATGTCAAAAATGTTATAAATTGATTTGCATTTTAAATGAGGGAAATAAGTATTTGACCCCCTCTCAATCAGAAAGATTTCTGGCTCCCAGGTGTCTTTTATACAGGTAATGAGCTGAGATTAGGAGCACACTCTTAAAGGGAGTGCTCATAATCTCAGTTTGTTACCTGTATAAAAGACACCTGTCCACAGAAGCAATTAATCAATCAGATTCAAAACTCCAAGACCAAAGAGCTCTCCAAGGATGTCAGGGACAAGATTGTAGACCTACACAAGGCTGGAATGGGCTACAAGACCGTCGCCAAGCAGCTTGGTGAGAAGGTGACAACAGTTGGTGTGATTATTCGCAAATGGAAGAAACACAAAAGAACTGTCAATCTCCCTCGGCCTGGGGCTCCATGCAAGATCTCACCTCGTGGAGTTGCAATGATCATGAGAACGGTGAGGAATCAGCCCAGAACTACACGGGAGGATCTTGTCAATGATCTCAAGGCAGCTGGGACCATAGTCACCAAGAAAACAATTGGTAACACACTACGCCGTGAAGGACTGAAATCCTGCAGCGCCTGCAAGGTCCCCCTGCTCAAGAAAGCACATATACATGCCCGTCTGAAGTTGGCCAATTAATGATTCAGAGGAGAACTGGGTGAAAGTATTGTGGTCAGATGAGACCAAAATCGAGCTCTTTGGCATTAACTCAACACACAGTGTTTGGGGGAGGAGGAATGCTGCCAAGAACACCATCCCCACCGTCAAACATGGAGGTGGAAACATTATGCTTTGGGGGTGTTTTTCTGCTAAGGGGACAGGACAACTTCACCGCATCAAAGGGACAATGGATGGGGCCATGTACCATCAAATCTTGGGTGAGAACCTCCTTCCCTCAGCCAGGGTATTGAAAATGGGTTGTGGATGGGTATTCCAGCATGACAATGACCCAAAACACACGGCCAAGGCAACAAAGGAGTGGCTCAAGAAGAAGCACATTAAGGTCCTGGAGTGGCCTAGCTAGTCTCCAGACCTTAATCCCATAGAAAATCTGTGAAGGGAGCTGAAGTTTCGAGTTGCCAAACGTCAGCCTCAAAACCTTAATGACTTGGAGAAGATCTGCAAAGAGGAGTGGAACAAAATCCCTCCTGAGATGTGTGCAAACCTGGTGGCCAACTACAAGAAAAGACTGACCTCTGTGATTGCCAACAAGGGTTTTGCCACCAAGTACTAAATCATGTTTTGCAGAGGGGTCAAATACTTATTTCCAAAAATCGTAACTGATCAACAACAACACTAACACAGGGGAGAGGACAATGCTCCACTTGTCCTAGTCGACACAAAACACATAAGAAAACAACTATTGATAAGTGTGAACACACTCTTCCGTTTTTTTCCATTTTTCACCCATTTTCTCTCTCTTGCTCGATCACGATCTAACACATTAGCACAACCTCACTCACACACTCCGATCTCCACATGTCCAACACAACGTGTCAAAAACACATACAGTGCCCTCCCTCTCTCTCTCTCTCTCTCTCCCTCCCTCACACACACCCCATCATCATCATCACAGCACAGTCTGTCCTAGCAGCTCACAGTAAGATCAATGACCACGCGGAGGAAGTAGCAGTTTAGAAGCAGGCGTTTGGAACCATGAGAGACACACACACACACACACACACACACACACCCAGAGCCTCAATGTTCCCCTCTGAGCAGCTTCGTACTGCAGACGCCCAGGGCTGCAGCGGCAGTCTCTCCCTGGTAATTAGGCTGGTAATTAGCAGCGCGGCCTAGCATCGTGAATAAGCCGAGCGCTAACCGTAGCTAGCACTGGAACAAAAGATGGCCGGACCATGCGAAATTACCGTAGCATCTGAATCATTGATACATTATATTACATTAGCCCCTGGTGTGAAAATCTAATGTTGGTCCCGTTGGCCTCTTCACGGCTGAGTCTGATAAGGCACCACTATTTCAGCTGGGCCAAAAAACAGCGTCGTATATATTTGCGTCGTCGCCGACAGAAGACAGAGACGAGGTCAGACGGCGAGACGAGGTCAGACGGCGAGACGAGGTCAGACGGCGAGACAAGGCCAACAGCTTAGGCCAGAAGAAGCTACTTACTGGGACTGACTCTCTGGATGTCTGTGCATCCTATGAGAGCCCGGGCCTCTGCTCTGTTCTGTTCATTCAGTGAGGACAGCACCGCTCACCTCTCTCAGCACCACCCGTTTATCCTTCACATTGACACCTAGTACCGAGTGTCAAAAAAAACTGTTACAGCACGTTACCGTGCAGCCAGAAAGAAACATTACACAGATTGACTAGTGTTGGCCATATTAGGTTATTTCCTGTTCGGGTTAGAGGGGACAAAATGTGAACACGCACACGGCTGAAGAATCCAAAACAACTTGGTTGCTTAGTTACAGTACAGTCTGAAGCTATTGAACAACAGTGGACATGGTCAGAGGCTGATGTCATTATTGGTGTTGTGGGTCACTCACCACTGCAATGGTTTCAGCTCACAGACCAACAGCCCCGAATGGCACCCTATTTCCCCAGAGTGCACTAGTATTATTGGTCGGAGCCTTTTAAAAGGTTGGAATAGGGTGCCATTTGAGATTGGAACAAGTGCTCTTTAATGAATGTCATGACTGTCAATCTACATTGAGGTAACTAAGGTAACCAAGGCACTTTGGACCGATCGAAACAAATAAAAGGTGGCATCAAGAAGAGAAAATGTCAACACAGGGCCAGGCTAGTCAGCCAGCTTCTGTCCCAGTGTGTCTGTCTGTCTGCCAGGCTAGTCAGCCAGCTTCTGTCCCAGTGTGTGTCTGTCTGCCAGGCTGGTCAGCCAGCTTCTGTCCCAGTGTGTGTCTGTCTGCCAGGCTGGTCAGCCAGCTTCTGTCCCAGTGTGTGTCTGTCTGCCAGGCTAGTCAGCCAGCTTCTGTCCCTGTGTGTCTGTCTGTCTGCCAGGCTAGTCAGCCAGCTTCTGTCCCAGTGTGTCTGTCTGTCTGCCAGGCTAGTCAGCCAGCTTCTGTCCCTGTGTGTGTCTGTCTGCCAGGCTAGTCAGCCAGCTTCTGTCCCTGTGTCTGTCTGTCTGTCTGTCTGTCTGCCAGGCTAGTCAGCCAGCTTCTGTCCCAGTGTGTCTGTCTGTCTGCCAGGCTAGTCAGCCAGCTTCTGTCCCAGTGTGTCTGTCTGTCTGCCAGGCTAGTCAACCTGTCTCTGTCCCTGTGTCTGTCTGCCAGGCTAGCCAACCATCTTCTGTCCCTGTGTGTGTCTGTCTGCCAGGCTAGCCAACCATCTTCTGTCCCTGTCTGCCAGGCTAGCTAACCTGTCTCTGTCCCTGTGTCTGTCCGCCAGGCTAGCTAACCAGCCTCTGTCCCTGTGTGTGTCTGTCTGCCAGGCTAGCTAACCAGCCTCTGTCCATGTGTGTGTCTGTCTGCCAGGCTAGCTAACCAGCCTCTGTCCCTGTCCCTGTCTGCCAGGCTAGCTAACCAGCCTCTGTCCCTGTCCCTGTCTGCCAGGCTAGCTAACCAGCCTCTGTCCCTGTCCCTGTCTGCCAGGCTAGCTAACCAGCCTCTGTCCCTGTGTCTGTCTGCCAGGCTAGCCAACCATCTTCTGTCCCTGTGTGTGTCTGTCTGCCAGGCTAGCTAACCAGCCTCTGTCCCTGTGTGTGTCTGTCTGCCAGGCTAGCTAACCAGCCTCTGTCTATGTGTCTGTCTGCCAGGCTAGCTAACCAGCCTCTGTCCCTGTGTGTGTCTGTCTGCCAGGCTAGTCAACCTGTCTCTGTCCCTGTGTCTGTCTGCCAGGCTAGTCAACCAGCCTCTGTCCCTGTGTGTGTCTGCCAGGCTAGCTAACCAGCCTCTGTCCCTGTGTCTGTCTGCCAGGCTAGCTAACCAGCCTCTGTGTCTGTCTGCCAGGCTAGCTAACCAGCCTCTGTGTCTGTCTGCCAGGCTAGCTAACCAGCCTCTGTCCCTGTGCCTGTCTGTCTGCCAGGCTAGCTAACCAGCCTCTGTCCCTCTGTCTGTCTGCCAGGCTAGCTAACCAGCCTCTGTCCCTGTCCCTGTCTGCCAGGCTAGCTAACCAGCCTCTGTCCCTGTGTCTGTCTGCCAGGCTAGCTAACCAGCCTCTGTCCCTGTCTGCCAGGCTAGCTAACCAGCCTCTGTCCCTCTGTGCCTGTCTGCCAGGCTAGCTAACCAGCCTCTGTCCCTGTCCCTGTCTGCCAGGCTAGCTAACCAGCCTCTGTGTCTGTCTGCCAGGCTAGCTAACCAGCCTCTGTCTCTGTCTGCCAGGCTAGCTAACCAGCCTCTGTCCCTGTGCCTGTCTGCCAGGCTAGCTAACCAGCCTCTGTCCCGGTGTCTGTCTGCCAGGCTAGCTAACCAGCCTCTGTCCCTGGCCCTGTCTGCCAGGCTAGCTAACCAGCCTCTGTCCCTGTCCCTGTCTGCCAGGCTAGCTAACCAGCCTCTGTCCCTGTCCCTGTCTGCCAGGCTAGCTAACCAGCCTCTGTCCCTGTCCCTGTCTGCCAGGCTAGCTAACCAGCCTCTGTCCCTGTGTGTGTCTGTCTGCCAGGCTAGCTAACCAGCCTCTGTCTATGTGTCTGTCTGCCAGGCTAGCTAACCAGCCTCTGTCCCTGTCCCTGTCTGCCAGGCTAGCTAACCAGCCTCTGTCCCTGTCCCTGTCTGCCAGGCTAGCTAACCAGCCTCTGTCCCTGTCCCTGTCTGCCAGGCTAGCTAACCAGCCTCTGTCCCTGTGTGTGTCTGTCTGCCAGGCTAGCTAACCAGCCTCTGTCCCTGTCCCTGTCTGCCAGGCTAGCTAACCAGCCTCTGTCCCTGTGTGTGTCTGTCTGCCAGGCTAGCTAACCAGCCTCTGTCCCTGTCCCTGTCTGCCAGGCTAGCTAACCAGCCTCTGTCCCTGTCTGCCAGGCTAGCTAACCAGCCTCTGTCCCTGTCCTGTCTGCCAGGCTAGCTAACCAGCCTCTGTCCCTGTGTGTGTCTGTCTGCCAGGCTAGCTAACCAGCCTCTGTCCCTGTGTGTGTCTGTCTGCCAGGCTAGCTAACCAGCCTCTGTCCCTGTCCCTGTCTGCCAGGCTAGCTAACCAGCCTCTGTCCCTGTCCCTGTCTGCCAGGCTAGCTAACCAGCCTCTGTCCCTGTCCCTGTCTGCCAGGCTAGCTAACCAGCCTCTGTGTCTGTGTGTGTGTCTGAAGCACAAAGCATGTTATCTGACAGACTGAATCTGAACCCAGTCTATGAATGTCATTCCTCAGAGGCTCAAGGACACTTGACATTTCCAAACCATGCCTCTGTCCGTGTCACAGATGATGCTTCCTAGAACTCATCCATAACATGCTATATTCACTATTTCACTTGTTCACCCCTAAATCAGTGTGTTCTGTGAGTATGAAAAAAGTGTATCACGGTATAAAATAACGTTTTCTACAGCAGCTGAGAGATCAGTTGTTTTGAGTGTGACAGAAAAAAAACTGTAAATAACTGTGGAATAGATGTAGGACTTAAATAATTCCATGTTTTTACTGCCTCCAGTGTTCTCAACCATGTTTCTTTTTCAGGGGTTCAGCTGCGTGTGAACCCTGCCTCCAGGGATGTGCGTGTGAACCCTGCCTCCAGGGATGTGCGTGTGAACCCTGCCTCCAGGGATGTGCGTGTGAACCCTGCCTCCAGGGATGTGCGTGTGAACCCTGCCTCCAGGGATGTGCGTGAGTGAGGAGGACGAGAAGAAGAAGAGGGGGAGGAGGGGGGCCTTACTTGATGGAGTTTCTGAAGTGATCTTCGGCCGGGTTTTTCACAGTGCAGCTGTTGAGCAGCCACAGATCAGCCTCTGCTGGGTCCTCTGAATGGAGGGAAGGGGGGGAGGGGGGACGAGAGAGAGAGAGAGAGAGAGAGAGAGGTGGAGGGAAGACAACAGAAGTTCTGCATTAGATAAAAATCAACAACCCAGGACCCTTCAGCCTGTTCCACACAACCATAAATACTGGCACATCTCCCCGTCCTCCCTCCCTCACCCCACTCCCACCCCTCCTGCCAGAGCCACGAAGGGGAGGCTGGAGGCAATGCCAGGATCAGCTGGACCTCAGGGGGATAGTGGCAGCCCTATCCTCCATACCCCAGCCTCCATGCTATCTGCCAGGGGACATGTCACACTGTGTAATAAATGAAATACACACAGGATGATTCTAGGCCAGCCTGCCTGCCTGCCGCAGTGCAAGCCTCCTGCATCCTCCTTCCACACCGCTGAACTAGATATTTCACTTACTATCCATTACCCAGCCTCACTGAAGCAAACACAGGCCCTGTGTCGCTCGCACGCACGCACTCACTCACTCCCCGTGTCGGGCTCTGAGGTTCTGAGGGAGGCAGGCTCTCACGCGCCACACGGGTCGCAGGCAGGGAGAACCCAGGAACCCCCTCGACACCCCTTCTTGCCTTTTCCTCGCCTCAGATAACACAACGTATCACAGGCGTCTACCCAGAGAAAGGAGGCAGGGAGAGCCCAGGCACCTACGACATCCACTCCCTCCTCGGAGAACACCACCCATCCACTCCCTCCTCGGAGAACACCGCCCATCCACTCCCTCCTCGGAGAACACCTCCCATCCACTCCCTCCTCGGAGAACAGCACCCATCCACTCCCTCCTCGGAGAACACCACCCATCCACTCCCTCCTCGGAGAACACCACCCATCCACTCCCTCCTCGGAGAACACCACCCATCCACTCCCTCCTCGGAGAACACCACCCATCCACTCCCTCCTCGGAGAACACCACCCATCCACTCCCTCCTCGGAGAACACCACCCATCCACTCCCTCCTCGGAGAACACCACCCATCCACTCCCTCCTCGGAGAACACCGCCCATCCACTCCCTCCTCGGAGAACACCACCCATCCACTCCCTCCTCGGAGAACACCACCCATCCACATCCTGAGAGGAGAACACCACCCATCCACTCCCTCCTCGGAGAACACCACCCATCCACTCCCTCCTCGGAGAACACCACCCATCCACATCCTGAGAGGAGAACACCACCCATCCACTCCCTCCTCGGAGAACACCACCCATCCACTCCCTCCTCGGAGAACACCACCCATCCACTCCCTCCTCGGAGAACACCACCCATCCACTCACTCCTCGGAGAACACCACCCATCCACATCCTGAGAGGAGAGAAGCTATTGTAAACAATACAGGACATCATTTGTTCCAAATGGCATCCTAACCAGGGGCCCTGGTCTAAAGTAGTACACTAAATCAGGGGTCGCATTAGCCCCCCCAACACTTCATTTTCAATAAATCGGAATTTTAAACCATTTCACCTGCTTTTTAATATTGAAAATCAACAGTGTTTGTTTGGTTCAGTAGAGAATCAGGGGCGTATAAATTAATGCGACACATTCGACAGAAAATAGCTTTGTTTTCATCAGATGACAAGTGCAAATCTATTTGGCTAGTAAAAAAAATTATATGTATTGCTAAAATGATGCATAGCTATCCGATTTCTCATGTTGATCATATTTTATTTTTTTCGCAAGCTACATTTGTTAATGTTTTTTTTTTTGTTAATCTTGCATTTTTACTTGCTACCATAGAAAAACTACACCGGAGAAAAGTACCAGTCAGAGCGCTGTCTGCTCAATGCGGGAATCTGATTTATCAAGACGATAGCCAATATGTCTAATACGAGTGGACACGTGCAACTGAAGCACAACATGTGTCCTCCATGATTTGGAGCGAACACTGACTGAAGCCGAGAATAAAACTACAATAAGCATTTCTAAAATATTTCTTCTGCGTTCTTTTATTCTATGTGAAAAAAAACGCTGAAGTCTGCGTTCACGCAACCCCTGTAAATACGGAACAGGACGCCATTAGAAACGCAGCCACATCGTAGAAAGGCTATATAACCCGCGCTGTTGTCAAGGCAGTGGTAGGGTAATTGTTGTTGACAGAAGTAAACCCAGAACTAATTTACAGTAAAGGGGACGGGGAAAAAACGAAACAGAAAACAGCACCAGAGTCACGGAGGAAGTCTGTAGGCTAACCTAGCGTGGCGTGAGGAGACCCACTGATGTGAGAAATGTAGTGTTTACCAAAAGACGCAACAGCAACACACACGATCAATTCTAAATCACTTAACATCCGACTCACGACACTAAATCTAACGCGAGATTAGTTTTGACGACAACTCCAGACTCTCTCTCTCTCTGGTGTGTGTGTGTGTGTGTGTGTGTGTGTGTGTGTGTGTGTGTGTGTGTGTGTGGTTGAGCTGGTTAGTCACTTTAGAGGACTCTGTATGACTTCCAACCTTTTAACAGATTGTTTACTGTGAGAACCAACCGCATGACTCCTCCTGAAGCAGGAAAACAATATACTGATGAACACACACACACACACACACACACACACACTCTACAGGCAGCAGCAAAACACTATTACTGATGAACAGAAGACTAAAACACGCACCACTCTGCCAGCTTAGGAAGGACATTATGATGAATTAACTACTCAGTCATTAAACCAACCTAAGCAGGAAGATATCTTGCTATGCTAAAACCTTGTAAAAAGAACCCTAGGAGTATAAAAAAAAAAAAAAAATGAAGAGTTCTGGTAAAAGGGGACCAAAGATGGTGTTAAATGAATCACTTATTATGGAAGGAAAGTCAAGGGTTGACTTGTGTTTTGTTTGTCTTGGTGGGAAGCGGGAACATGCTGGCCTGGGCGCCTGGAAGGAGACACACACACACACACACACACACGCAGCAGTGGGTACAGTGTTTCACTGCCTGTATGTTTTTTCATTTGGTTTCTGGAAAACTGAGTCGTCAGAAATGCAATGTTATTGTGAGTTCAAGAGTTCCCTGATTCGGTTGGTCACTGGAGTAGAGACAGCTTACCAAACAGCAAAAGTCTGGAAATGGTTATATTGTGGCCATAGAGATCTCTTAAGCATGAGAGAATCTGACTGCCGATAGGTACTGATCACAAAGGGGAGGCCGTTCCTTCTCTTGCTAGAACAAGCTAGCTAGCTCTCTGCTTGGCTGCGTGATGACAAACCGACCGTTTCTACTTGTAGAATCACAATGCTCGCCAGCGGCCAACAACTTGACTTTGAGCCAATCAAAGAGCATGAGCCCTCACGTGGGGGGGGGGGGGAGCCAACAGGAGTGGCAACAAAGGGAAAAAAAATAAGGCATTTTCTCAGTACATCCACGGTTACGTGTCATGACCCCCACGTCATATGCAATCTAGGTTATGGGATGGTAGTTAGCTAAGTGCACAGACGCAATGCACACAACGAAATACTTCCGCCAAGCTAGCCAACCCTCTGTAGCTAGTATTGACATTATAATTATATCACAGCGGATTACTTTCAAAGAAAGCTGTCGAGTTAGTGCAGTGTCCTTAGCTAGCTAGCATGTTGTGCTAGCTGGCGAATATGCTAACAGCTAGATAGCTAAACGTTTGGCAATGGGCTGTCACTGGCAGTATGGAATTATGGAGAGTTAATTAAATTGTTTCTTTGTCATCTTGTTAGGCAGTTACAGTGGGGAGAACAAGTATTTGATACACTGCCGATTTTGCAGGTTTTCCTACTTACAAAGCATGTAGAGGTCTGTAATTTTTATCATAGGTACACTTCAAAAAATCAAAAATCCAGAAAATCACATTGTATGATTTTTAAGTAATTAATTTGCATTTTATTGCATGACATAAGTATTTGATCACCTACCAACCAGTAAGAATTCCGGCTCTCACAGAACTGTTAGTTTTTCTTTAAGAAGCCCTCCTGTTCTCCACTCATTACCTGTATTAACTGCACCTGTTTGAACTCATTACCTGTATAAAAGACCACACACTCAATCAAACAGACTCCAACCTCTCCACAATGGCCAAGACCAGAGAGCTGTGTAAGGACATCAGGGATAAAATTGTAGACCTGCACAAGGCTGGATGGGCTACAGGACAATAGGCAAGCAGCTTGGTGAGAAGGCAACAACTGTTGGCGCAATTATTAGAAAATGGAAGAAGTTCAAGATGACGGTCAATCACCCTCGGTCTGGGGCTCCATGCAAGATCTCACCTCGTGGGGCATCAATGATCATGAAGAAGGTGAGGGATCAGCCCAGAACTACACGGCAGGACCTGGTCCATGACCTGAAGAGAGCTGGGACCACAGTCTCAAAGAAAACCATTAGTAACACACTACGCCGTCATGGATTAAAATCCTGCAGCGCACGCAAGGTCCCCCTGCTCAGCGCATGTCCAGGCCCGTCTGAAGTTTGCCAATGACCATCTGGATGATCCAGAGGAGGAATGGAAGAAGATCATGTGGTCTGATGAGACAAAAATTGAGCTTTTTGGTCTAAACTCCACTCGCCGTGTTTGGAGGAAGAAGAAGGATGAGTACAACCCCAAGAACACCATCCCAACCGTGAAGCATGGAGGTGGAAACATCATTCTTTGGGGATGCTTTTCTGCAAAGGGGACAGGACGACTGCACCGTATTGAGGGGAGGATGGATGGGGCCATGTATCGCGAGATCTTGGCCAACAACCTCTTTCCCTCAGTAAGAGCATTGAAGATGGGTCGTGGCTGGGTCTTCCAGCATGACAACGACCCGAAACACACAGCCAGGGCAACTAAGGAGTGGCTCTGTAAGAAGCATTTCAAGGTCCTGGTGTGGCCTAGCCACTCAATGAACCCAATAGAAAATATTTGGAGGGAGCTGAAAGTCCATATTGCCCAGCGATAGCCCCGAAACCTGAAGGATCTGGAGAAGGTCTGTATGGAGGAGTGGGCCAAAATCCCTGTTGCAGTGTGTGCAAACCTGGTCAAGACCTACAGGAAACATATGATCTCTAATTGCAAACAAAGGTTTCTGTACCAAATATTAAGTTCTGCAATAAAATGCAAATTAATTACTTAAAAATCATACAATGTGATTTTCTGGATTTTTGTTTTAGATTCCATCTCTCACAGTTGAAGTGTACCTATGATACAAATTACAGACCTCTACATGCTTTGTAAGTAGGAAAACCTGCAAAATTGGCATAGAATCCAAGATGGCGAAGTAGTGCAGTCTTGTTTCTGTCGTGTGTCTGTAAATAGCCTGTAAATACCCAGTTTTTTGTATTTTTCGTACATATTTCCCTATCAGACTTTTCATCCTTCTACAAAATATACTTTCCTGCAACCTGCCTCACTCAATGTGGAACGGATTCTATTATTGACTTACCTTTTATCCAGAATCTAGAATCTCCAGTTGAAACTAGCTAGCCAGCTAACTAGCTACTTGCTATTAGCCACGGCTAGCGGTGTTTCACCAGAACATAGGATTTTTTTCCGCAGGATTAATTTTAATCACTGGACATTGATCACCGGATATTCGGCCAGTCTGCACAGCGCGTTATCGACCCAGAACATATCAGTTCTTCCGCCCGGATTCACTGATTCACTGGACCTCTAACTCCGGATTCATCGCCACCAGCTGGCTACAACAAAACGGACGCTGTGGTCTGGCTAATCAACCTGAGCTAGGCCCATCTCCGGCTATCTACCTCTCTATCAACTGGGACGGGACCACCTAGGATTGACGCGGAGCCCCGCCGATCCTACACGACTGGTCTGCCGACGAAATGCGTCTGATGTGGTTACGACGTAACCACGAAGATTCCATCCATCTGCTAGCCCTGGCCCGTTAGCACACGCTTACTCACTAAACTGAACTAGCTACTGAACTAGCTACTTGCTATTGGCCACAGCTGGCGGTGTTTCACCCAGAACATTTGATTTTTTTTTCCGCGGGATTGGTTTTAATCACTGGACATTGATCGCCGGATATTCGGACAGTCAGCACTGCGCGTTGTCGACCCAGAACATATCAGTTTTTCCGTCGCTACCAGCTGGCTACAACAAAACGGACGTAGCACACGCTAGCCGTGGCCTCTTGCTCACTGGCGCTTCACCACCGGACCTTGTGATAACTCAGCTATACAGCTGATATCTGCTGGACTGTTCCTTTTACGGTACTACATCCTGTTTATGTTTAGCCTCAGCCCAAACATGGTTAGTTTATTGTTGTTTCGGTTATTTCTAATTGTACTATATCACTGTAGACCCCCCAGCCTAGCTGAACCTGCCTTGGTTAGCCCCTTTGTCCCTCCACCCATACACTCACAGACCGACTCAAATTTATGCCTCTAGAGATACTATCTCTTTCAGTGTTACCCAACGCTTAGGTTTGCCTCCACTTTACTCATGTCCTTCCATATCCTTGTCTGTTCATAATGCCCTGAATCTTTTCTATAACACCCGGAAATCTGCCCCCTTTATTCTATGTACCCAACGCACTAGAAGACCAGTTCTTAAAGCCTTTAGCCGTATCCTTATTCTAGTCCTCCTCTGTTCCTCTGGTGATGTAGAGGCTAACCCAGGCCCTGTAGCCCCCAGTATCACTCCTACTCCCCAGGAGCTATCATTTGTTGACTTCTGTAATCGCAAAAGTCTTGGTTTCTTGCACATAAATATCAGAAGTCTACTTCCTAAGTTTGAGTTATTCACTGCGTTAGCACACTCTGCCAACCCTGATGTTCTAGCAGTGTCTGAATCCTGGCTCAGGAAGGCCACCAAAAATTCTGAAATTTCCATCCCCAACTATAACATTTTCCGTCTAGATAGAACTGCCAAAGGGGGGTGGAGTTGCAATCTACTGTAGAGATAGCCTGCAGAGCTCTATCATACTATCCAGGTCTGTGCCCAAACAGTTTGAGCTTCTACTTCTAAAAAATCCACCTTTCCAGAAATAAGTCTCTCACTGTTGCCGCTTGCTACAGACCCCCTCAGCCCCCAGCTGTGCCCTGGACACCATATGTGAATTGATTGCCCCCCATTTATCCTCAGAGTTTGTACTGCTTGGTGACCTAAATTGGGATATGCTTAATACCCCAGCCATCCTACAATCCAAGCTAGATGCCCTCAACCTCACGCAAATTATCAACGAACCTACCAGGTACAACCCTAAATCCTTAAACATGGGTACCCTCATAGATATCATCCTGACTAATATACCCTCTAAATACACCTCAGCTGTCTTCAACCAGGATCTCAGCGATCACTGCCTTATTGCCTGCGTCCGTAACGGGTCCGCGGTCAAACGACCACCCCTCATCACTGTCAAACGCTCCCTAAAACACTTTAGCGAGGAGGCCTTCCTAATTGACCTGGCCCAGGTATCCTGGATGGATATAGATCTCATTCCGTCAGTAGAGGATGCCTGGTTGTTCCTTAAAAGTAATTTCCTCTCAATCTTAAATAAACATGCCCCATTCAAAAAATACAGAACTAAGAACCGATATAGCCCCTGGTTCTCCTCAGACTTGACTGCCCTTGACCAGCACAAAAACATCCTGTGGCGTACAGCATTAGCATCAAATAGCCCCCGCGATATGCAACTTTTCAGGGAAGTTAGGAACCAATATACACAAGCAGTCAGGAAAGCAAAGGCTAACTTTTTCAAACAGAAATTTGCATCCTGTAGCACTAACTCCAAAAAGTTTTGGGACACTGTAAAGTCCATGGAGAATAAGAGCACTTCCTCCCAGCTGCCCACTGCACTGAGGCTAGGAAACACTATCACCACCGATAAATCTACAATAATCGAGAATTTCAACAAGCATTTTGCTACAGCTGGCCATGCTTTCCATCTGGCTACCACTAACCCGGCCACCAACTCTGCACCCTCTGCTGCAACTTGCCCATGCCCCCCGCTTCTCCTTCACACAAATTCAGACAGTTGATGTTTTGAAAGCGCTGCAAAATCTGGACCCCTACAAATCAGCTGGGCTAGACAATCTGGACCCTTTCTTCCTAAAACTAGCCGCGAAATTGTCGCAACCCCTATTACTAGTCTGTTCAACCTCTCTTTCATAACGTCTGAGATCCCCAGAGATTGGAAAGCTGCCGCGGTCATCCCCCTCTTCAAAGGGGGTGACACTCTAGATCCAAACTGCTACAGACCTATATCCATCCTGCCCTGCCTTTCGAAAGTATTCGAAAGCCAAGTTAACAAACAGATCATCGACCATTTCGAATACCACCGTACCTTCTCCGCTATGCAATCCGGTTTCCGAGCTGGTCACGGGTGCACTTCAGCCACGCTCAAGGTCCTAAACGATATTATAACCGCGATTGATAATAGACAGTACTGTGCAGCCGTCTTCATCGACCTGGCCAAGGCTTTCGACTCTGTCAACCACCGCATTCTTATTGGCAGACTAAATAGCCTTGGTTTCTCAAATGACTGCCTCGCCTGGTTCACCAACTACTTCTCAGATAGAGTTCAGTGTGTCAAATCGGAGGGCCTGTTGTCTGGACCTATGGCAGTCTCTATGGGGGTGCCACAGGGTTCAATTCTTGGGCCGACACTTTTCTCCGTGTATATCAATGATGTCGCTCTTGCTGCTGGTGACTCTCAGATCCACCTCTACGCAGACGACACCATTTTGTATACATCTGGCCCTTCATTGGACACTGTGTTAACAAACCTCCAAACGAGCTTCAATGCCATACAACAATCCTTCAGTAGCCTTCAACTGCTCTTAAACACTAGTAAAACTAAATGCATGCTTTTCAATCGAACGCTGCTAGCACCCGCCCACCCGACTAGAATCACCACTCTCGACGGGTCTGACCTAGAGTATGTGGACAACTACAAATATCTAGGTGTCTGGTTAGACTGTAAACTCAACTTCCAGACTCACATAAAGAATCTCCAATCCAAAGTTAAATCTAGAATCGGCTTCCTATTTCGCAACAAAGCCTCCTTCACTCATGCTGCCAAACATGCCCTCGTAAAACTGACTATCCTACCGATCCTTGACTTCGGCGATGTCATTTACAAAATAGCCTCCAACACTCTACTCAGCAAATTGGATGTAGTCTATCACAGTGCCATCCGTTTTGTCTCCAAAGCCCCATACACTACCCACCACTGTGACCTGTACGCTCTTGTTGGCTGGTCCTCACTACATGTTCGTCGTCAAACCCACTGGCTCCAGGCCATCTATAAATCACTGCTAGGCAAATCCCCGCCCTATCTTAGCTCATTGGTCACCATAGCAGCACCCACCCGTAGTCTGCGCTCCAGCAGGTATATCTCACTGGTCATTCCCAAAGCCAACACCTCCTTTGGCCGCCATTCCTTCCAGTTCTCTGCTGCCAATGACTGGAACGAATTGCAAAATCTCTGAAGCTGGAGACTCTTATCTCCCCCAATAACTTTAAGCATCAGTTGTCAGAGCACCTTACCGATCACTGCACCTGTACACAGCCCATCTGAAATTAGCCCACCCAACTACCTCATCCCTATATTGTTATTTAATTTGCTCTTTTGCACCCCAGTATCTCTATTTGCACATAATCTCTTGCACATCTAGCATTCCAGTGTTAATACTATTGTAATTATTCTGCACTATAGCCCATTTATTGCCTTACCTCCATAACTTGCTACATTTGCACACACTGTATATATATTTTCTGTTGTATTTTCTGACTTTATGTTTTTTTCTTTACCCCATATGTAACTCTGTGTTGTTTTTATTGCACTACTTTGCTTTATCTTGGCCAGGTCGCAGTTGTAAATGAGAACCTGTTCTCAACTGGCTTACCTGGTTAAATAAAGGTGAAATAAAAAAAAATAAAAAAAAGTATCAAATACTTGTTCTCCCCACTGTATCTAGCTGTGGCCATCTGGCTAGTATTAAGAAGCTTTGTACAAAACCGCAACATTAGCTCAGCTAGCTAGCTAACATTGGAATCTAGACCACAACAAAGATTATGGACATACTGACAAGATAGATGTCTCTCCATCCTAACAATGGGAGTTGTTGTCCACAAAGCGGCACGGCGGGCTGTCTAGCTCCCGCCTATCCTTTCTTTGGATTGGTGGATACATCTCATTACTCTAATCCTTTTTTGAATAGTCAATGAAGGTTGTTGATGTCAACCGCCTGTATTCAATGGAGAGAGAGGCTATCCTATTCATTACATGAATAATGCATAGCAATCTCGAGACAGTTACCTGTCTAACAAAACACAGGAAGCCTCTCCAACAAAATCCAGGTAGAATCAGGAATTCCCCAGGGCAGCTGTCTAGGCTAATTACTTTATTCAATCTTTGCTAATGACATGCCACTGGCTTTGAGTAAAGCCAGAGTGTCTATGTATGCGGATGACTCAACACTATACATGTCAGCTATTACAGAGACTGAAATGACTGCAACACTTAAAGACTTGCAGTTAGTTTCAGAGCGGGTGGCAAGGAACAAGTTAGTCCTAAATATTTCTAAAACTAAAAGCATTTTATTTGGGACAAATCATTCACTAAACCTCAACTTAATCTTGTAATGAATAGTGTGGAAATTGAGCAAGTTGAGGTATCTAAACTGCTTGGAGTAACCCTGGATTGTAAACTGTCATGGTCAAAACATATTGATACAACAGTAGGATGGGGAGAAGTCTGTCCATAATAAAGCGCTGCTCTGTATTCTTCACAGCACTATCAACAAGGCAGGACCTACAGGCCCTAGTTTCGTCGCACCTGGACTACTGTTCAGTCATGTGGTCAGGTGCCACATATAGGGACCTAGGAAAATTGCAACTGGCTCAGAACAGGGCAGCACAGCTGGCCCTTGGATGTACACAGAGAGCTAACATTAATATCTCCATGTCAATCTCTCCTGGCTCAAAGTGGAGGAGAGATTGACTTCATCACTACTTGTATTTGTGAGAGGAATTGACATGTTGAATGCACAGAGCTGTCTGTTTGAACTACTGGCACAAAGCTCAGACACCTATGCATACCCCACAAGACATGCCACCAGAGGTCTCTTCACAGTCCCCAAGTCCAGAACATACTATGGGAGGCACACAGTACTACATAGAGCCATGACTACATGGAACTCTATTCCACATCAGATAACTGTTGCAAGAATCAGATTTATTTTTCAACATAAAAATATACCTTGTGGAACAGCGGGGACTGTGAAGCAACACAAACATAGGCACAGACACATGCATACACACACATGATAACATACGCACTATACACACACGTACACATGGATGTTGTGTTGTAGATATGTGGTAGTAGAGTAGGGGCCTGAGGGCACACACTTGAAATCTGTTGAACATACTGTAATGTTTTTAAAATTGTATAACTGCCTTAATTTTGCTGGCCAAGGCCATCAGACTGCTAAATAGCCATCACTAGCACATTAGAGGCTGCTGCTGCCTATTGAAATCACTGGCCACTTTAAGAAATGGAACACTAGTCACTTTAATAATGTTTACATATCTTGCACTACTCATCTCATATGTATAAACTGTATTCTATTCTATAATATTCTACTGTATCTTAGTCCATGCCGCTCTGTCATTGCTTGTCCATACATGTATATATTCTTAAATCCCATTCCTTACTAGTTTTGTGTGTATTGGATATATGTTGTGAAATTGTTAGATACTACTTGTTAGATATTACTGCACTGTCGGAGCTAGAAGCACAAGCATTTCGCTACACCCACTATAACATCTGATAAACACGTGTATGTGACAAATAAAATGTGATTTGATTTTAATGGGGATCCATAATAAATAGAAATACAACTCAGATAAAGTGTTTTTTCTCAAAGTTGCATCACGTGTCCTACTTCTATCAGTGCACTCGTAAGCATTACAAAACGTATATTCAATCGTATAAACCTCACGTTGCAAATAAGCCTTTTTCCTTATGGTTATCTAGATCTCTGGCGCCCTCGAGGTATTTGTCTTATTTCATCAAACCGTAAATTTAAAGCATCAGACAAGCTCAATGCATATAGTTGATTTTATTAAAACACATAGGGTGTGTCTATATGGAAGAATACATGTTTGGTCGAAAGAACAGATGACTTCCGGTCGACCAATATTTTATTTAGTCAGGGACAGCCCTAGACTCCATGTTACCGCAGAAACGGACTCAGCAGCACGAATGCCCGGCCATTACGTCTTCAATCAGCTGTTTGTCCCCCCTATTTTTTATTAAATATCAATATTTTTTTTAACGGTTATGACAGTTATTTTATTTACATAACCATCGGTTACACAGAAATTGTACCAGACGTAGTCACACTTTGTGAATTGTCAGATAAATATCACCAAGCTAGGCAAGCTATGTGCAGCAAAATAGCTAGCTAGCTCTCTGCTTGGCTGGCTAGCTAGCTAACTCTCTGCTTGGCTGGCTAGCTAGCTAACTCTCTGCTTGGCTGGCTAGCTAGCTAGCTCTCTGCTTGGCTAGCTAGCTCTCTGCTTGGCGCTCTCTGCTTGGCTAGCTAGCTCTCTGCTTGGCTAGCTAGCTCTCTGCTTGGCTAGCTAGCTCTCTGCTTGGCGCTCTCTGCTTGGCTAGCTAGCTAGCTGCTTGGCTGAACAAAGAACTTCAGCGCACTGTAGCATCGCATCTCATTTTAAGTATCTGAACTGGGTTTAAGAAATCTCATCTTCCAATAAACCATCATATAGGCCTATTCAGTAATTGTTGAAGGAGAGTGGAAGTGGCCATAAAAAAAAAATGATAACGTTGATTTGTCTACTAATTTGCAACAGTGTTTTCATAAATATAATAATCAACAATATAATCTGGGCAAGATAAAAATATGATTAATTTCACTAGTCTGAAACCATAAGTAACTATATTTTTCTGGGACACACAGCCAGACAGACAGAAAGAAAGACACAGACAAACAGACGGCCTGTCCTCTTCTTCGACAGGCAGATCAAAGCGTTCTGTCGTGGCGAGGGGCAGGCAGCGACCCAGACAAGGATTGGCACAGTCGGTCCTTCACAGCCATGCCAGCTGCACTCCCAGCCACATCAAGCTCGGCATCAACACAACCTGAGCCCCGCAAAACAACCCGGCCCGTGGGATGTGTTCTTTGAATACAGAGTGATAAAAACACACAGACACACAAACAAAGATCCCTGATCCACGGCACCTATAGGTCTCTGCAGAGGTTAACTCGCTCTACCTAAGATCCACACACACAGCAGCCGCAGACTGGCAGCAGCCTCAGCTGTGGCCCATCTACTCTCCTCTTATGGGTTTTTCCTCCAGCGTAAAAAAACAACAATAACAACCCCTCTATCACCATGACAACCCCTCTATCACTGTGACCCAGTTAGTCAATAAGGACCTCTCCTCACCTTAATCATGGGCAGACCTGGACACTAGGCTAGCTAAACCAAATGAGTCCTGAGAGGGGACACACCAAGCTAACTGTCATTTGTCACAGAGGCAGCTCTTACACATAGGCCTAACAGAGAAATCCGCGGTTTCCAGGCACACAAACAGCCCATAGTACGCCCCAAATGGCACCCTATTCCCTATATAGTGCACTACTTTTGACCATATCCCATAGGGAATATTAGGGTGCCATTTGATCTGGTGTAGTCTTTTGTAAGATCAATAAATAATATAGGTGACGAGAGAACACTGTGTTTAATATTAGGTTTGTTCCCTGGAACTCAGTGATACTGTTTAATTATGTAATATCTTTTAAAACGGTTATTATGTCCTATTGCTAAGTGTAGGTGGCGTAGTAAGAGTCAATCACCCAGGGTGATCTAAATGCAGCTGTAGTTTATTCTGGATGTACTGTCATCTGTAAGCAAGTCAACTATCTGATGATATCATCTACCTTTAAAGATGCACTATGCAGAAATCGCTCCTCCATTTCCTGGTTGCCTAAAATTCGAATAGTTTGCCTAATTTCAGTTTATGTGACAAAACAAGCCATTGTAGTGTAGAGAATCATTGCACCATTCTAAACTGCTGTGAAATATATTTTCCATAAGACATTTTTTTTTTTTTTTCAGGTGTTTTTTCAGTGTACAAAACCGAAAGTAAAAGATGCAAAAACTAAACTTAAAACCAGGAAGTATAGAAATAGCGCACATAGAACAGATACACAGCTTCTTAGACTTGCTTTCAATGAGTGACAGATCTATAACTCACATTTCTATGTAATTTGGTCGGGTCACCCAAAGATATACATATTGCAGCTTTAACTAGAAGAGGTCGCGTTAACGCAGAATTCAGCGATTTTCACGCAGAAAAAATATATTGTAAACAAATATTATCTCAAATGCTCAAATTATCTCAATGTAATTTCTGCTCGGCTTCACGGTTCGGCTCCAAATCATGAATGTAAAAGGACTAATTTTGTACTTCAGTTGCACTTCTCCACTCAACTTGAACAATCAGATTCCCGCATTTACGAACGGGCCTTAGACCAGCAGAGAGCCTCTGAGGTGTACTTTTCTCCTGTGTAGTTTTTTCTCTGGTAGCAAGTTAAAATGTGAGATAAACTTCAAACAAAACATTAGGAAATGTAGCCGGCTACATTCTTTTTATGATAAACATGAGAAATTTGATGGCCATGCATTGTTTTGTAAAAAAATAAAATAATCTTGCTCTTTTATTCCAAGCTAATTTACTTGTGTGGCTGCTAGCGTTGCACTTCTGTTGAAAATGAAGCTATTTTCTACCGAATATGTTCCATGAATTGTTTTGGTGTGAAAAGAAAAAGAAAAGCGATAGTTACATGCCTCTGATCACTATTGAAGCAAAGAAACACTTGACTTCCAATATAAAAACGCGGGTGAAATTGTTTAAAAACGCAGATTTTTATGGTCTGCGTTCTGAAAATGCCGATATACGACCCCTGACTAGTGGTATAGACAGCCAGTCTCGGGGGCTAAACTCTGCGGTAGTTATGATTTCAGGACATAACTCATTTTTCTTTCTATAGTTCGAGGCGTGGGATGTTCTGACTAAGCCTGTCTGCCTTTCGTAAAGGGCACAGATTAGGAAGTGCAAATAGTTGACAGTTTTGGCAGATTTGAATTCTGTTGTTGTTGATTATAAGCATGAAGTTTCTCTGGTGTGTAATGATGATGTCATATAGCTGACTAACTCTAGATTTAACCAGTGTCATAGTCAGTCAGTCACTAAGGGTGAACTCTATATATTTTCTTTTTAAAACCCCATAAAAAAATATATAGTTTTAGAAACGATCATTCAACTTTGTGTAATTCTCTTGACAATGCCCACTATAACAAATGCTTTACTGCTTAAAAGGCTTTACATGGACCGTAAGAGGGCCATTCAAATAAAGAAACTGAATGGATTGGATGGGGGTTAAAATAATATTTTATTTCCTTTCTATAATAACACCCAATAAGATTGGGGCAATTTGTTTGAGTGTCGAAGAACGCAGAAACTCCAAGAGCAGTTTGAGAGCATATAACGGAATGCAATGTTAAGAAACTCCATTTAAAATGACCGGCTTCCCACCAGGACAACGGCATATAGTAGGGCTAAATGAATGCCTTATACGTCCAGCCTCTAGATCTACTAAAAACAATATAACATGAAGGCTATGGGCATAAACACAGGGTGGAATTCACAGTCACGTAAGAATAGGGGGGGAAATAGTTTTCACCGATCTGTAAGGCTAACCAGAGAGAGCGGAGAAAGGAGGGAGGGAGCAAGAGAGAGAGAAAGAAAGAGGGAGGGACAGATGGAAGGAGAAAGAGAGAGAGAGGAAAGGAGAGAGCGAGGGAGGAAGAAGAGAGAGTGAAGGAAGGAAGGAAGCGAGAGGGAAGGAAGGAAGGAAGGAAGGAAGGAAGGAGAGGGGGAGGAAGGAAGGAGAGGGGGAGGAAGGAAGGAGAGGGGAAGGAAGGAAGGAAGGAGAGGAAGGAAGGAGAGGGGGAGGAAGGGAGGGAGAGAGAGAGAGAGAGAGAGAGAGAACGAGAGATAAACATTATTTTTTTTTATCTGATTCACAGGAGGCTGTTCCACTGGTAACCGTCAAAGCACCCTCACTAAACACTACTGGCGTCAGGCCTGTTCAGTACAAAGCAACACACGCACACAGAAACACACACTCACTCCCCAGGCCCAGTGAACTGTCTGATAAACCCTATCTATCTCCATCTAAATAGTGGTAGCTTACAGCCTAACGTGGTTCAGCTCAGACGCTGCTCTGCCTGGGAAAAGGAACAGAGCTCCATTCTCTGGCCTCAGCCCCACACAGACCCTGTCTGCCGCGTCCCAAATGGCACCCAATATACTGCACTACTTTTGACCAGAGCCCATAACAGGAACCCCCATAGGGCTCCGGTCAAAAGTAGTGCACTAAATAGGGAATAGGGTGCCATTTGTGTTACAGAACCAGCCCCAGCTCTCCAGCCCTCTTCACAGGAGGGGAAAGTGCAGCATAAGCAGCCGTGGCCCAGATTGGTGACCCTGCAGGTCAGCCGTGTGCATTACTCGTAAAATCCCATTTCTTCGTGAACAGGCCCCACGGTTTCCAGCCCGGGACATAAATCTATAGCAGCAACAACCTGGACAAAAGCAGCTACTCAGAGAACAGAAAGAGAGCGAGAAAGAGAGCGAGCGAGCGAGAGCGACAGAGACAGAGACAGAGAGACAGGGAGAGAGAGAGAGAGAGAGAGAGGGGAGGAAGAAGAGGGAGGAAGAAGAGGAAGAGTAGAAACAGGAGTCTCACCTCTCCGTATGCTACCATTAACATGTCTTATAAAACCAACGTGAGAACTGGACATGGGACTCCTACTGTAAACGCAATTACTAGCCTAGGCCTCAGCTAAACATTTTCTGGGGGGGAAAAGGGAAAGAATAAACACTGCACCAGCCATGAAGGTAATGCATATATATCCAAATGGCTCCTACTGTGCCTCATACCATCCTAATCATCATCCCCTTCCATTACCAGCACCATGCTAGAGGCTCTCAGCATGGGGCCACAGAGATGCTCCATAGAGCCAGGAGACAGAGGACAGCATGGGGCCAGAGATGGTCTGCATGGGGCCAGAGATGGTCTGCATGGGGCCAGAGATGGTCTGCATGGGTCCAGAGAGGGGCTCCATAGAGCCAGGAGACAGCATGGGGCCAGAGATGGTCTGCATGGGGCCAGAGATGGTCTGCATGGGGCCAGAGATGGTCAGCATGGGGCCAGAGATGGTCTGCATGGGGCCAGAGATGGTCTGCATGGGTCCAGAGAGGGGCTCCATAGAGCCAGGAGACAGCATGGGGCCAGAGATGGTCAGCATGGGGCCAGAGATGGTCAGCATGGGGCCAGAGATGGTCTGCATGGGGCCAGAGATGGTCTGCATGGGGCCAGAGATGGTCTGCATGGGGCCAGAGATGGTCTGCATGGGGCCAGAGATGGTCTGCATGGGGCCAGAGATGGTCAGCATGGGGCCAGAGATGGTCATCATGGGGCCAGAGATGGTCTGCATGGGGCCAGAGATGGTCTGCATGGGGGCAGAGATGGTCTGCATGGGGCCAGAGATGGTCTGCATGGGGCCAGAGATGGTCTGCATGGGGCCAGAGATGGTCTGCATGGGGCCAGAGATGGTCTGCATGGGGCCAGAGATGGTCTGCATGGGGCCAGAGATGGTCTGCATGGGGGCAGAGATGGTCTGCATGGGGCCAGAGATGGTCAGCATGGGGCCAGAGATGGTCTGCATGGGGCCAGAGATGGTCTGCATGGGGGCAGAGATGGTCTGCATGGGGCCAGAGATGGTCTGCATGGGGGCAGAGATGGTCTGCATGGGGCCAGAGATGGTCTGCATGGGGCCAGAGATGGTCTGCATGGGGCCAGAGATGGTCTGCATGGGGCCAGAGATGGTCTGCATGGGGCCAGAGATGGTCTGCATGGGGCCAGAGAGGGGCTCCATAGAGCCAGGAGACAGCATGGGGCCAGAGATGGTCTGCATGGGGCCACAGAGGGGACCCTGGATGGATCAAAGCAGTAGGAGAAAGCAGCTCTCCCTCAGTAACAGGCAGATAAGAATAGGGTCTATAGTAAATGAAGTGTGGTGCCTAACTCCAACTTACCCTGGGTTTCTCTGAGGCACTATGACCGTTGTTGCAGCAGATGACTCCACAGACCATGCCGAGTCACTGCAACAGAGCGACTGACTCCACCAAGCTACCTCATTATTGCTAAGACTACTTCCTCCACAGCCAGTCTAGTCTGGCCTGCCTGACTCATACTAACACACTGAGACTCAGACCTAGCAGCGCCACGGGCCTTCAGCCTATTCTCTATTCAGATCCCCATTAGCCGACGCCTTAAGTGGAGGCTAGTCGTCCTAAAAACGGCACCCTATTCCCTACGTAGTGCGCTGCTTTGGGACACAAGCCAAGCTTCAGTAGGCTAGCTCATTATATGACGGATGATTCCAGAGCCAGTCCACTGGCGCCATCTCTCCATTTGTTCCACATGGGCCACCGTAGCTAGGTGTCCAAGACAGCCCGCCATCTATTATTCACAGTGCCAAAAACAACAAGATTCCACTGATGTCTTTCATTATCCCCTTCAAAAAAACACACCTCCCCCTGTCCGTCATCAATCATGACTGTGGAGTAAGGGGCCGGGGGTGTCGCACTTTCACTCACACAGAAGCTGGGCTGGACAGGAGCAGCCTGAGAACCAACCAGAGAGAGAGTCTTATATTGAGGATGTGTGTGTAAGACAGGCGCTGGGAAAACCAGAGAGGGCTCTGCAAGAGATGGGGTGTGTTGAAAAGCGAGGTGATTATAAAAGTGTGAATGTTAGACGGCAGTACTAAACACTGGAGTGTTCCCTCCTGCCGGTTACCCTTCACACACTGGCTGCAGGTTCATATACCGACACCAGTGAAGACTGAGGACTCAACAGTCCATGCTCTGTGCTCAGGCTGATTGGGGTTCAAGGCTTCATGTTAATTTTTTTTTTTCTCAGAGAAGCTCCAGACGGAGAACAAAACAGATTTGACATCATCGAGATGTCCTGCTATTGTTGTGTGCTGTGCTGCCATATTTATTCTACAATTATAAGGTGAAATCTTATAGCAAGTCGTTTATAATTTGATTGTTAATATGTTTAGAAAGCACTTCAGTCATTTCAAGTCCTATTCCCCCACTTTTGTTAACTAGGGGGAAAAAAATCATAAATTATTTGTAATATTTTCACTATGTAATTGAGCTTGTGCCCTTTAAAAGTGAGTACACCTCAGCAATTTATAAAAACAGATTTACCAGAAATGTGAGTTCCAGACCTTTCTAGAATGATGCAGCATTACTAGTTATTGTTTATGGTTTATCTCATGAAAAAGTATTACTTTTGGGTATGTCTGTTTAAATCTACATTTTGCCCCAACGACATGATATTACTCATGGTCTCTTTGTTGACTTCATTTAACTGCAGGAAAAACAACTAAAATACTGAACTGTAAACATTCAGAGGCACTATAGCAGGGTTCCCCAAGAGGCGGCCCACGGGTTATATTTTATTTGGCCCCCCAAGTTTAGAATTTTCATTGCTTGACATAAGACAAAAAATAAAATAAAAAAATCAGCTCCAAGTGATTTTAATTTTGGTAATCTGTTCAGGTATTCCCACGCATAATAGAGAGAGAAACACGTGATCATATACAAAATGTAAGCAAGGTTTGAAATGATTATATTTTAATCAAATATGATATCTGTTTTGGCTTCTTGCGGTCAATTTGCAGTCTATATTCCGACCCCCTGACCATCCGCTCAAGAAAACAAATCGTCCTGCGGCTGAATCTAATTGATGATCCCTGCACTATAGGGTTGTTATTACAAAATGGGGGAAACATTAAGTAGCCTAGTAAATATAAATAGTATGCCATTTAGCACTGTATCCACATTACAGTCATGGCATAGTATGGGTGGCCCAAACCCCTACCTTGGCGACAAGCGCCGTGCACCAGCGAGCCAGAGCTCACACACTAGAGTGTGAGCCAACGTACTGCACAGTCAGTGGCATTAGCCTATAGCAAGCCCTGCCTCACACCCCCAGTCTTAACCATACTACTGGTCAGTGGCATTAGCCTATAGCAAGCCCTGCCTCACACCCCCAGTCTTATACGTGTTACCCATGACCTCTTCAAGCGCCATCGACTTCATTTAATTGCAGGGGAAAACAACAAATGATTGTAGACTATAGGATTATTACAATACTGTATACATCCAGAGAGGCACTATAGGGTTATTACAAGGGGGGAAACCGCATTTAGTGTAGACTATAAATTCAGAGTGCAGGCAGTAGACGTTCATGTCATTCCAGGTCACTTTAACCATCAGCTCAGATCAGATCACTATAGGGTCATTATAACCATCAGATCCGATCACTATAGGGTCATTATAACTATCAGATTAGATCAGATCACTATAGGGTCATTATAACCATCAGATCAGATCACTATAGGGTCATTATAATCATCAGATCAGATCACTATAGGGTCATTATAACCATCAGATCAGATCACTATAGGGTCATTATAACCATCAGATCAGATCACTATAGGGTCATTATAACCATCAGATCAGATCACTATAGGGTCATTATAACCATCAGATCAGATCACTATAGGGTCATTATAATCATCAGATAAGATCAGATCACTATAGGGTCATTATAATCATCAGATAAGATCCGATCACTATAGGGTCATTATAATCATCAGATAAGATCAGATCACTATAGGGTCATTATAATCATCAGATAAGATCAGATCACTATAGGGTCATTATAACCATCAGATCAGATCAGATCACTATAGGGTCATTATAATCATCAGATCAGATCACTATAGGGTCATTATAACCATCAGATCAGATCACTATAGGGTCATTATAATCATCAGATCAGATCACTATAGGGTCATTATAATCATCAGATCAGATCACTATAGGGTCATTATAACCATCAGATCAGATCACTATAGGGTCATTATAATCATCAGATCAGATCACTATAGGGTCATTATAATCATCAGATCAGATCACTATAGGGTCATTATAATCATCAGATCAGATCACTATAGGGTCATTATAACCATCAGATCAGATCACTATAGGGTCATTATAACCATCAGATCAGATCACTATAGGGTCATTATAACCATCAGATCAGATCACTATAGGGTCATTATAACCATCAGATCAGATCACTATAGGGTCATTATAACCATTAGATCAGATCACTATAGGGTCATTATAACCATCAGATCAGATCAGAAGCAGCGTCTGCTGTTGGGGGGAAGAGAAGACCGAGATGATCCTTCTGATGACCTGCGTTGATGTGAGTTGATGAGTTGATATAGATTGGGCCATTTTGCTGTAATGAAGGCAGCACAATAACACGTTTCTACAAGAGATCAGAGACTGGAAGAAGAGAAGAACTCCGTTGTATAATAATACTTCAGCTGGTAAACAGAAAGCAGGCAGTGGCTACGTCCCAAATGGCACTACGGGCTCTGGTCAAAAGTAGCACACTACATAGGGAATAGGGTGCCATTTGGGACTCTGCCCAGTGTAAACCAGGTCATTGGTAGCATGCATCCATCAGACAAGATACTTAGTGACAGATGGAGTCTGCGCTACAAATGTCACCCTGTTCCCTGTATAGCGCACTACTTTTTACTAGCGCCCCTGGTCAAAAGTAGTGCACTACGTAGGGAATAGGGTGGCATTTGGGACGCACCCAGAAGCAACAACCTGAATCGGGGTCGAGTGGTGGTTGTTTAGGTTTATAGACAGAACTTTTTAGAAGATAAATTATATTAGTAATAACCTCAAACTAAGAGATGTAAACACAAAGGACAGGAAATGGAGACTGTAACAGGACTGAAACATCTAGATAAATAAACACTCTATTGCGCTAATATAAAATAAAGCCAAAGGCCGACTGTCTACAGTACAATAGTAATAACAAGACACATCACACGCACACCAGTGGCCTATCCACTTATCCACTAACCAACAACGCAGGGTGACAGTTTGCTCATAATATTAATCTGAATATAAAACGCCTGGTGCATGGTTGCGAATTGAGTTTCTGTGCTTGAGCCGACTGTGTATGCCTTGGGTACACGCCACACACACACACACACACACACACGACCCCTGCAATAATACATAAACTCAATGGAGTAGATCCTAGCTATGGATGCAGGGAGGAGCCAGTGCGCCGCACATGGCTTTCACAGGCTCACAGCTAATTGAAAGGTGTTTGGCCTGAGGTTGGATTTTAATTGAGCCCATCTCCGCTACTGGGTAGCATAGGGCTGACAGACACCCAATGACAGGCCAGCTTTTCGACATATAAAACAACAGAACTGTAGTTCGTTTGGTATAACCAACGGGGGGAAAAAATCTGACCGCATCTTATTTGGTTGGGATTTGCAACTGTATTCATTAAACCAAATCAAAACGTTATTTGACACAAGCGCCGAATACAACAGGTGTAGACTTCACCATTAGCTCACTAACCCTGGAACTGTCCTGGGTAGTTAGCCCAATAGGACCAAACGCCAAGCTGCTATCAACATGAAATTAGCATGAGCATCCTAACTGGACGATTTCAAGGGTCAGTTCCGGGGCAGGAGAGAGAGGGTTAGCTGTCACACCGGTGGAAAGTTGAGGGTTAACGACAGCCAGCAGGGCACATGGAAGGGCGGCGGCTTAGAGCAGGGGCCTCGTCTCCCTGTGTCTGACCAGCCACCCTGAGCTGACATCACTCCTCCAGCCAGGGGCATGGCTGAAGAGTCTCTCCATCCCTCCATCCCTCCATCTCTCCATCCCTCCATCTCTCCATCCCTCCATCTCTCCATCTCTCCATCCCTCCATCTCTCCATCCTCCTCTCCCACTGCTTCTCTTCTCTCCTCCTTTTTCTTCACTGCTTCTCATTGGGTCTGTATTACCCTGTAATCCTTTCATCACCACATTCCTACATTAAAACCACCAGGACTGACACAGCTGGGTGTCCGCCTCTCCACAGCACGGTCGCAGCAGGCCTGATAAACTTCTGAAGTTTAAAACTGCACAAAGTACACCAGCCAAAATCAAGGACATCGGTCTGAACCAACAGCACACGCTTTTACAGCATGTCTAAGCAGCAAATCGTCAAGAGGAAACGAACAACACACCGATTATTCAACACACACACACAGAGAGAGAGAGAACATCTAATAGGCCTTAATGACTAAGTGAATGGTTGTTAGTCAGCTTATCTTTCTAATTGAGGATTAAAAGCGAAACAAAGAGATAATTTTTGTTTTCCATCCACCACTTTTCATTTCCTGGTCCGGATGAAACAAGTGCAGCAACAACAACAGCAAATGAGATAATCCCTCCAGCTCCAATAAACCCACTTAGCCAGGCACATCTGAATTAATCATCTGCATTGAATAACAATAGCAGGGCTCTAGCTTTCAGGAGAAACCTTCATTAATGTTTTAGCAAATTTATGCAATGTGGATAAAACGGAATGGTTTCTTTCAGAACAGGTGAATATTAGGGTCTGCTACAGGATAACATGTTACTGTCTGGCTGGTGCTTTGAGGGTGAGCAGTGTAAAAGTATGTTGTTATTATTTCCTAAATACATATAAAATCAACTTGCAGAAAGTGTGTGGCCCAGAAATCATCTTTGACACCTTGCTCTGGAAGGATGAATTTTAATACTTCAATATCTGGAGGATATTAGCCTCCTGTCCTGTCAGCTTCACTCCCTGCTGCGACTGAAGACCGGAGAGAGAGAGTGCGAGGTAAGAAAGAGGAAGAGAGCGAGAGAGAGCGAGAGAGAGAGAGAGAGCCACTTGGCCGTCACAAAGACAGAGTCAATCCTGTCATTACATCTTACCTGTTACTGCAGGACACACTAGTGGCATATGGACACTGAGGAATTTCATGCTTCACTAGCTACACTTCTGTTCAAACTCCTTTTCTCTCTCGGTCACTCTCTCTCCCTCCCCCCCCCCCTCTCTCATTGATTCTCTCTTCCCCTCTTCCTCTCTCCCTCCCACTCTCTCCCCCTCATTAGAATTAGGCTTTTCAGCCAAGCAGAAATGTCTGGACCAAAAACCTAATTACAAATGTAGCCCAAGGAGGAGAAGAGGAAACACCAGCTAAAATAATATTGCCTTGGCTGACAGAGACACCCACTAGCCTCCCAGTGTGTTCAAATTAACCCGGCTCCAGACGCCGCCCGTTTGAGGTAATTGTGTCTATTTAGAGATTCTTCCAGGAGAAGAAAGGAAGGGATAAGTGGCTAGTTGGAAGGACTGCAGCGATCTGTAGAGACACCGGCCGAGGACAGAGAAGAGTGGCTAGTTGGAAGGACTGCAGCGATCTGTAGAGACACCGGCCGAGGACAGAGAAGAGTGGCTAGTTGGATGGACTGCAGCGATCTGTAGAGACACCGGCCGAGGACAGAGAAGAGTGGCTAGTTGGAAGGACTGCAACGATCTGTAGAGACACCGGCCGAGGACAGAGAAGAGTGGCTAGTTGGAAGGACTGCAGCGATCTGTAGAGACACCGGCCGAGGACAGAGAAGAGTGGCTAGTTGGAAGGACTGCAGCGATCTGTAGAGACACCGGCCGAGGACAGAGAAGAGTTGCTAGTTGGATGGACTGCAGCGATCTGTAGAGACACCGGCCGAGGACAGAGAAGAGTGGCTAGTTGGAAGGACTGCAGCGATCTGTAGAGACACCGGCCGAGGACAGAGAAGAGTGGCTAGTTGGAAGGACTGCAGCGATCTGTAGAGACACCGGCCGAGGACAGAGAAGAGTGGCTAGTTGGAAGGACTGCAGCGATCTGTAGAGACACCGGCCGAGGACAGAGAAGAGTGGCTAGTTGGAAGGACTGCAGCGATCTGTAGAGACACCGGCCGAGGACAGAGAAGAGTGGCTAGTTGGATGGACTGCAGCGATCTGTAGAGACACCGGCCGAGGACAGAGAAGGGTTGCTAGTTGGAAGGACTGCAGCGATCTGTAGAGACACCGGCCGAGGACAGAGAAGAAGGGAGATGGAGTCAGCAGAGGGAGGACAGAGGCTGCATATTGATGCTGTGTTGTTTCTGCCTCACCTCGTGGTAAAATGGCTGCTCGCTCAGGCAGGTAATCTGAGGGAAAATGTGTCCGTCTGTCTGTCGGTCTGGGCCAAGGCTCACTACCCTCTACACACACACACACACACACACACCTCTCTACCCCTTGTGACTGCAGATATCGTGTCTAGTCTACTGTGTACTTTCTCTACTCAAGACTCTCGTTGCTTTTTAAAGTCCATCACAGAGAGACGGTGTGTGACGGGTCCTTCAATATGTGGAACTGCATGAAAGGTCAAATGAATTAGGCATTGCTGCTGTACAGTGATCCAAGCACAAGACCATCTACAGTGGGGAGAACAAGTATTTGATACACTGCCGATTTTGCAGGTTTTCCTACTTACAAAGCATGTAGAGGTCTGTAATTTT
>NC_059219.1:9479380-9484380 GCF_020615455.1 Coregonus clupeaformis
GTAGCAGAGTGTTTGGTAGAGTGGTAGCAGAGTGTTTGGTTGAGTGGTAGCAGAGTGTTTGGTAGAGTGGTAGCAGAGAGTGTTTAGGTAGAGTGGTAGCAGAGTGTTTGGTAGAGTGGTAGCAGAGTGTTTGGTAGAGTGGAAGAGCAGAGTGTTTGGTAGGGAGTGGTAGCAGAGTGTTTGGTAGAGTGGAGACAGAGTGGTTTGGTAGAGTGGTAGCAGAGTGTTTGGTAGAGGTGGTAGCAGAGTGTTTGGTAGAGTGGTAGCAGAGTGTTTGGTAGAGTGGTAGCAGAGTGTTTGGTAGAGTGGTAGCAGAGTGTTTGGTAGAGTGGTAGCAGAGTGTTTGGTAGAGTGGTAGCAGAGTGTTTGGTAGAGTGGTAGCAGAGTGTTTGGTAGAGTGGTAGCAGAGTGTTTGGTAGAGTGGTAGCAGAGTGTTTGATAGAGTGGTAGCAGAGTGTTTGGTAGAGTGGTAGCAGAGTGTTTAGTAGGTAGTAGCAGAGTGTTTGTAGAGTGGTAGCAGAGTGTTTGGTAGAGTGGTAGCAGAGTGTTTGTAGAGTAGTAGCAGAGTGTTTGGTAGAGTGGTAGCAGAGTGTTTGGTAGAGTGGTAGCAGAGTGTTTTGGTAGAAGTGGTAGCAGAGTGTTTGGTAGAGTGGTAGCAGAGTGTTTGGTAGAGTGGTAGCAGAGTGTTTGGTAGAAGATGGTATGCAGAGTGTTTGGTAGAGTAGTAGCAGAGTGTTTGGTAGAGTGGTAGCAGAGTGTTTGGCAGAGTAGTAGCAGAGTGTTTGGTAGAGTGGTAGCAGAGTGTTTGGTAGAGTGGTAGAGAGTGTTTGGTAGAAGTGGTAGCAGAGTGTTTGGTAGAGTAGTAGCAGAGTGTTTGGTAGAGTGGTAGCAGAGTGTTTGGTAGAGTGGTAGCAGAGTGTTTGGTGAGAGTAGTGCAGAGTGTTTGGTAGAGTGGTAGCAGAGTGTTTGGTAGAGTGGTAGCAGAGTGTTTGGTAGAGTGGTAGCTAGAGTGTTTGTAGAGTGGTAGCAGAGTGTTTGGTAGAGTGGTAGCAGAGTGTTTGGTAGTAGTAGCAGAGTGTTTGGTAGAAGTGGTAGCAGAGTGTTTGGTAGAGTGGTAGCAGAGTATTTGGTAGAGTTAGCAGAGTGTTTGGCAGAGTGGTAAAGCAGAGTGTTTGGTAGAGTGGTAGCAGAGTGTTTGGTAGAGTGGTAGCAGAGTGTTTGGTAGAGTGGTAGCAGAGTGTTTGGTAGAGTGGTAGCAGAGTGTTTGGTAGAGTAGTAGCAGAGTGTTTTAGAGGGTAGGGAGTGGTAGCAGAGTGTTTGGTAGAGTGGTAGCAGAGTGTTTAGTAAGTAGTAGCAGAGTGTTTGGTAGAGTGGTAGCAGAGTGTTTGGTAGAGTGGTAGCAGAGTGTTTGGTAGAGTGGTAGCAGAGTGTTTGGCAGAGTGGTAGCAGAGTGTTTGGTAGTGGTAGCAGAGTGTTTGGTAGAGTGGTAGCAGAGTGTTTGGTAGAGTGGTAGCAGAGTGTTTGGAAGTGGTAGCAGAGTGTTTGGTAGAGTGGTAGCAGAGTGTTTGGTAGAGTGGTAGCAGAGTGTTTGGTAGAGTGGTAGCAGAGTGTTTGGTAGAGTGGTAGCAGAGTGTTTGGCAGAGTGGTAGCAGAGTGTTTGGCAGAGTGGTAGCAGAGTGTTTGGTAGAGTGGTAGCAGAGTGTTTGGTAGAGTGGTAGCAGAGTGTTTGGCAGAGTGGTAGGAGGGGAAAGGTCATTCATCCAGTTTAGCACTCTGAGTCTGTGGTTAGTTGTTTTTCCCTGGGTACGTAGCCTAAGGAGTAAGTTGTATTTTTCCGTGAGTACTGTAGTGGTTTCAGATGTGTTTTATGTGTGGGATCCATAGCTTTATTACTATGGGCGTGTATATCATACTTCTGTAACTAAATGTAATCTACGTAAGCCCCAAAAGTAATTATTTATCACGAGAGGGCCATAAACAATAACTAGTAATGCTGCATACTCCAAGAAAGGTTAAAATCTCACCTTTCTGGTCAAAATAGTTATAAATTACTGAGGTGTAGTCATTTTTTGAGGACACAAACTCAAGTACACTGTACAAATATGATACAAATATGAAATATTTGATATGATGTATTTCCTATTCAACAAAACTGTATGAATAAGGCTTAAATGTATTTTTCTAAATATTGTATAATCAATTTATAAAATGACTAACTATAAGATTTCAACCTGTAGAATACATATTTGTATGTCACACGCTGGTTGAATCAACGTTGTTTCCACATCATTTCCCACTGGGCACACACTGGTTGAATCAACGTTGTTTCCACATCATTTCCCACCGGGCACATACTGGTTGAATCAACGTTGTTTCCACATCATTTCCCACTGGGCACACACTGGTTCAATCAATGTTGTTTCCACATCATTTCCCACTGGGAACACACTGGTTGAATCAACGTTGTTTCCACGTCATTTCAATGAAACTACGACTGTCTGACTGATCTGTGTTTCATCCTAAAAGCTATTTTCAGTCAGTTGAAAACATGAACACAGACGTCCAGTATGTGAGACTGATATGTGTGACTGTCTCCTCCTAGCTGTACAACGATGTGAAGGTGAGGCGTGAGGTAGCGGGGGAGATGAGAGAACCTGTCGGAGAGATTACAGAGGAAGTCACCCTGAGTGTCAGCGTAAATTCCACCAGCACAGGATCCAGCATGCTTAGCGACCACTCGACCTCCGACCCCCAAAGCAGCAGTAGCCAATCAGAGCCCACCAACCAACACAACTCTCGCCCCCGTCGTCATGGCAACGATGACCTCGCCGCCCACAGAAACCAGGTGGATCAACGAGACCCCCGTAACTATGATGACTGTGTTGGTAACCAGGAAGTGGACGTGTCAGAACTGGAGGCCATCCTGCGAGGGGTGATGGGGCGGGGATTTGACAGAGACTCTCCCTCTAAAGGGGGTATCGTTAATGTCCACCACGCCACCCACGGTGGACTAACCCACAACACAGAGATGACCTACAGACCTCACAGTGGTCCTAGTGTAGGACTAACCCACAACACAGAGGTGAACTATGGGACATGGAGTGACAAGAAGAATACTACTGCCCTCAACGCCGTGAGTCGCCACGACATTCTGTCTCTTTCTCATTCCCTCTCTTCTGCTGCTCAGCCTCCATGTCTGTCTCCAATCCTCTCTCTACCTGTCTCTATCTGTCTCTATCTGTCTCTGTCTGTCTCAATCTGTCTCTGTCTGTCTCTATCTGTCTCTGTCTGTCTGTCTCTATCTGTGTCTGTCTCTATCTCTCTCTCTGTCTGTCTCTATCTGTCTCCAATCCTCTCTCTGTCTGTCTCTATACCCGTCTCTATACCTGTCTCTGTCTGTCTCTATCTGTCTCTCTGTCTATCTGTCTCTGTCTATCTGTCTCTGTCTATCTGTCTGTCTCTATCTGTCTCTGTCTGTCTCTCTCTATCTGTCTGTCAGCCTGTGCTTTAATGTCTCCTTCATTGGTATCTATTTGTCTATCGCTCCACCCTCTGAAGTCTATTTTCATCTTTAGTAAAAAAAATTGTTTTACATTTTCAGTCATTTAGCAGACGCTCTTATCCAGAGTGACTTACAGGAGCAATTAGGGTTACGTGCCTTGCTCAAGGGCACATTGGCAGATTTTTTACCTAGTCGACTCAGGGATTAGAACCAGCAACCTTTCGGTTACTGGCACAACGCTCTTACCCACTAAGATACCTGCCGTACATCTCTCTCTGTCCTCTCCCTCCCTCCTCTCTCTTTCTCCCTCTCTCTCTCTCCCTCCTCTCTCTCTCTCCCTCCCTCCTCTCTCTCTCTCTCTCTCTCTCCCTCCCTCCCTCCCTCCTCCCTCCCTCCCTCCCTCCCTCCCTCCTCCCTCCCTCTCTCTCTCTCTCTCTCTCTCTCTCCTCCCTCCCTCCTCCCTCCCTCCTCCCTCCTCCCTCCCTCCCTCCCTCCCTCCCTCCCTCCCTCCCTCCCTCCCTCCCTCCTCTCTCTCTCTCTCTCTCTCTCTCTCTCCCTCCCTCCTCTCTCTCCCTCCCTCCTCTATCTCCCTCCCTCCCTCCTCTCTCTAGGCCCTGAAGGAGATAGCCCGTGTGAGTGAGGAGCTGTGTAGCTACCAGGATGAGACCAGGAGGAAGTCAGGAGGGGACAAGAGGTAAGACTATGTCAACAAACTATTTACTTTATAGTGCACTACTTTTGACCAGGGCCCATAGGGTTTTATATAGGGAATAGGGTGCCATTTGGACACACTCACTGTCTGACGATGGCTGGATCTAACCAGTCCTCGGCTGTGAGCACCATGGCACTTGGATGGAGCTAAGCCCTTCTCTGTGTTAAATACCTGGGATACTCGCTGTGCTTTTTAAACTCGGCATCCAGAACTAAATGTTGCATGCATTACGAACCACTGTTTCAAATAACCAGGCATTCTTGGTCTGCTCGATTTGCCTTAGCAGCCACCAGTCATTATATGAAATGCCTGGGAATCCTGGGATGCTGGCTGTGCTTTGTAATGGTATGGACTTCCTCTCTCTGTGTTCAGTCCCCTGCCCTAGGAGTCGATGTTTCAAATACCTGGGCTGTTTGCTGTGCTTTGTGAACTTGCCCATTCTGCTTGATCGCTCCTAGAGTTGATTGTTTGCAATAGCTTAGATGCTTGCTATGCTTTGAAATGTAATGACCTTTGCTTTCCCTCTGTGTTTGATTCCCTGCCCTAGGGGTCGAACCGAGTCCATGTATTTCTCCGAGGTGGACCATGTTAAGACCAGAGAGAGAATGGAGGACCCTGCCTTCAACCTGACCCAGCTGGTGGCTGACCTCCGGGCCCTGGAAGAGGAGAACTGGCTGTCCATCAGGAAGGACCCCACCAGGGGCCCCAGTCGCCTCAAGGACCCCACCACCAAGCCCCCTGAGAGGGAGAGAGAAGCACCTCCGCTCCCCCCTCTGCTGTTTCCTC
>NC_059219.1:9489380-9551880 GCF_020615455.1 Coregonus clupeaformis
CTCTCTCTCCCCCTTCTCTCTCCCCCCTCTCTCTCCCCCTCTCTCTCTCCCCCCTCTCTCTCTCTCCCCCTCTCTCTCCCCTTCTCTCTCCCCCTCTCTCTCTCCCCTCTCTCTCCCCTTCTCTCTCCCCCTCTCTCTCTCCCCCTCTCTCTCTCTCCCCCCTCAGGAGTCCAGCTCCTCATTAGTTCAGAAGTATTTCTCTCGTCCGGCCCGTCCAGCCAACCGCCGCCCCCCGTCTCGCTGGGCTAGTTGCTCCTCCTCCTCCACCTCCTCCACCTCCTCCTCCACCTCCTCCACCCCTATCAACCACCCCTCTTCCGGCTCCGCCCACAAACACACCTCATTCTCCTACTCAGCCTATCACACGGAGACAGTCATCATCTGACCCCCAGCTGACCCTGTGTCTGAACCAATAAGATGCCTTCGTTGCTTTACATACTCTAGATGGTCCTTTCTCAATTCATCCTTCCTTGATTCCTTCACATGGAAGGCCCGAGCCGAGGGACCTTGGACCTTCTCCTCCAGACCGGTGGACCTTCTCCTTCAGTATGGCCGTGAAGGACGTGATGGATTGAGAGAGAACCTGACTCTTCCTCCAGCACCTCTGTACCTACCAAGACTGTTATTTCTACTACCGACCAGACTATCGAGAGCTTTAGCTGTGGACAACGTGGAGTTAGTTCACCAGTCATCTTTAGAATGTATCTCATCAACCAGTGGAGGAGACGTTTTAAATCTACTCTACTATATATTCTACTATAGATACTCCAGGATCCCCAATGCTGACTGTACCTCTGTGACTTAGTGTGTCCCCCAAAGGGCACCCTATTCCCTATATGGTGCGCTACTTTTGACCGGAGCCCTGGTAGTGCACTGTGTAGGGAATAGGGTGCCATTTGGGCCACAGTTATACTCAACACCATTCACTTGACATGCTCATCTTTACGCTCTTAACTTTACATGTTGCATAATAATTACAGTATTACGGAATAACGTTTGTTATTCTGTACCTTTATAATATCATATATCAGATGGATTACATAAACGGTCCTGTTTCTTAATATTTACCAAAGGTGTTGTCTACAACTTCTCTTCAGTAATGACCGACAAGTTTCTATGGTTTTATTTGACTGTACATCGCTGCAGACCCGTCGCCAGACCTCAGTCTTAAGGGGGGCATATGAAATGCATGGGAGGGCAGGGCACAATTATTATTAGCCTACAGTACGTATATTTAATAATAAATTCCCTCAAGTGGGGGTGGCACAAGCATTTATGGGGGCGGGCCCGGCCCCCTATGGCCCACCCATAGCGACGGGTGTGCATCGCTGGCTGTTGTCAAGCGGGATAGCTGGCTAGCTCCTGGCGTTAGCGCTCCCTGTTGTCAAGCGGGATAGCTGGCTAGCTCCTGGCGTTAGCGCTCCCTGTTGTCAAGCGGGATAGCTGGCTAGCTCCTGGCGTTAGCGCTCCCTGTTGTCAAGCGGGATAGCTGGCTAGCTCCTGGCGTTAGCGCTCCCTGTTGTCAAGCGAGATAGCTGGCTAGCTCCTGGCGTTAGCGCTCCCTGTTTGTGAGGGGGCATGCTTAAAGGGGGCAATCTGCAGTTCAAACAAAAAAAACAATTGACTAATAGCGGATTGCCCCTTTTTAAAGTATTTGTTTTGTTTTAACACAATGAAAATGGACAACAAGCCCTTTCTACTTGTATTAACTGTAACCGATGGGGAACTATCTGCTCCTGTTGAGCAGCACCACAGTCTGTTGAATCAATGTGGCGGTGACCTCGTGTGATGCCTTTGCTGTCCTTCATTTTGTGTAATAAATGTAACTACATATTTACTGTCTGCTTCTAAATATGTCTGGATTACAATCTATAGTATAATAATGTGTATTCTTCTCATGTTCTAAATCCCGTTTTGTTTCTACTTGGGATTGTAGAGATTTTGCTTTATACTCATTTTACATTTTAGTCATTTAGCAGACGCTCTTATCCAGAGCGACTTACAGAGCGACTTATACTCCATATACTCAGATATAGCATGGCTATGTGTAACCTATGGTCAAACATTTTTTATAATAATAAATAAAAAAATTAGAAAAAGAAATGACATATTGTAAAGTGGTTATCCCACTGGCTATAAGGTGAATGCACCAATTTGTAAGTCGCTCTGGATAAGAGCGTCTGCTAAATGACGTAAATGTAATGGTAACTTGTCAAAGTACGGCTCTGCAGATATAGCATGGCTATGGTGATTGGCTGTGACGCTGCAGATATAGCATGGCTATGGTGATTGGCTGTGACGCTGCAGATATAGCATGGCTATGGTGATTGGCTGTGACGCTGCAGGAAGCGGATGGCTGTGACCAGGCTATGGTGAGGCTGTGACGGGCAGGTGGGCGTGCGCTGCGGGGTAACTTCAGTTTAGCGATGTTGAAGTGGGCGTGTCAAAGCAGATCACTGGTCTATACGGTTCCTCACGAAGGACAATCCTCTCTCCTGACCTCTACAGAGGTCAAGCACCAACACTAGAACTCCAGATCTGACTCACTCCATCTCCTAATGTTTCACATCTAGCTGTGGCACACTGTGATTGGTTGACACCCTGCTATATAACTTCTGCTGAACACACCTTTTCTATTCATATACTGTCCATAATGTCTATACACACATACAGTACCAGTCAAAAGTTTGGACACACCTACTCATTCAAGGGTTTTTCTTTATTTTTTATTGTAGAATAATAGTGAAGACATCAAAACTATGAAATAACACATGTGGAATCATGTGGTAACCAAAAAAAAGTGTTAAACAAATCTAAATATATTTTAGATTCTTCAAAGTAGCCACCCTTTGCCTTGACGACAGCTTTGCACACTCTTGGCATTCTCTCAACCAGCTTCATGAGGAATGCTTTTCCAACAGTCTTGAAGGACTTCCCACATATGCTGAGCACATGTTGGCTGCTTTTCCTTCACTCTGCGGTCCAACTCATCCCAAACCATCTCAATTGGGTTGAGGTCGGGTGATTGTGGAGGCCAGGTCATCTGATGCAGCACTCCATCACTCTCCTTCTTGGTCAAATAGCCCTTACACAGCCTGGAGGTGTGTTTTGGGTCATTGTCCTGTTGAAAAACAAATGATAGTCCCACTAAGCCCAAACCAGATGGGATGGCGTATCGCTGCAGAATGCTGTGGTAGCCATGCTGGTTAGCTGTGCCTTGAATTCTAAATAAATCACTGACAGTGTCACCAACAAAGCACCCCCACACCATAACACCTCCTCCTCCATGCTTCACGGTGGGAACCACACATGCGGAGATCATCCATTCACCCACACCACGTCTCACAAAGACACGGCGGTTGGAATCAAAAATCTCAAATTTGGACTCATCAGACCAAAGGACAGATTTCCACCGGTCTAATGTCCATTGCTCGTGTTTCTTGACCCAAGCAAGTCTCTTCTTCTTATTGGTGTCCTTTAGTAGTGGTTTCTTTGCATAAATTCGACCATGAAGGCCTGATTCACGCAGTCTCCTCTGAACAGTTGATGTTGAGATGTGTCTGTTACTTGAACTCTGTGAGGCATTTATTTGGGCTGCAATCTGAGGTGCAGTTAACTCTAATGAACTTATCCTCTGCAGCACAAGTAACTCTGGATCTTCCTTTCCTGTGGCGGTCCTCACGAGAGCCAGTTTCATCATAGCGCTTGATGGTTTTTGCGACTGCACTTGAAGAAACTTTCAAAGTTCTTGACATTTTCCGGATTGACATGATGGAGTGCTTATTTGAGCTGTTCTTGCCATAATATGGACTTGGTCTTTTACCAATTAGGGCTATCTTTTGTCTACCCCCCTACCTTGTCACAACACAACTGATTAGCTCAAACGCATTAAGAAGGAAAGAAATTCCACAAATTAACTTTTAACAAGGCACACCTGTTAATTGAAATGCATTCCAGGTGACTGGTTGAGAGAAGCTGGTTGAGAGAATCCCAATAGTGTGCAAAGCTGTCATCAAGGCAAAGGGTGGCTACTTTGAAGAATCTCAAATATAAAATATATTTTGAATGAGTAGGTGTGTCCAAACTTTTGACTGGTATGGTATATTTTGGATTTGTTCGTATTGTTTTGTATTGTCAGGTATTAGGCTACTGCGCTGCTGGAGGTAGGAACATAAGCATTTCACTACACTCACCCAATCATCTGCTTCCTTCCTGTTTGAGCGATTACCGTGGCGATGAGAACTATCCGACAGTTGCCGGCTCATCCATCATTCTGACGGGGGGTTTTGATTTCGTCAGTCTGCCCCAGGGACTCAGGCGTTGACTGGCCTGATCTAGGCTGCGTCCCAAATAGCACCCAAATTCCCTATAAAGTGCACTACTTTGGAACAAGACTTTGGACTGGTCAAAAGTAGTGCACTATATAGGAAATAGGGTGCCGTTTGCGACCTAGATCCCCTATTCCCCCCTCCTCCTCCTCCTCCGAATTTATCAGCCTGTCATATTATAATAGATGTCCCATGAAGTTTTAGTATCTCAGGTTGCCCCGTCTACGGCAGCAGGCCGGTCGGCTGTCGGGCCAGACACGGCTCCCTGGGTGGACACCAGACCTGGGTTCAAATACTACTTAAAATCTTTCAAAAAACATTTCTATCGGTCCATTAAGCAAGGCAAGCTCAATTATATGATTTCGAATAGTATTTGAACCCAGGTGGTGGACAGACACCTAAGCCCTGGCTGTCTAAACCTAGCACCCTGCGCTGATAGAAATAGCAGGTGTTAGCGACAATGTTTTGGTGCCTGAAATCCTACCCCTCTCCTGGACCTGGTGATATAAGCCCAGTGCTGCTTCCTTCCTGATGTATACCCAGAGCCCAGCCCTGACCTCTCCTTCCCTGGGATGTTTTCCTGTTTCTGTGTCTGGGTTGGGTGGGACGTGGGAGGGAGGGTGGTCATGTGTTGGCCTAAGCACCCAGTCAGTCTGTAAAAACAGTAAACAAACCTGGACTGCATAGTGACAGACACAGACAGGCTTGGACCCAGGGGTGAGCTCCACCAGTCAGACAACAGTCAATGGAGTCTGCTAAACTCATTGGCACAAATATTACTAATATCTGCTGCGTTGGGTGGGAGGATCTTCAGGCTGGCATGGGTCCAGGTCTGACGGCACAGTAAGTCGGTAACCACATGACACAAACATGAGCTGTCTATCTTCACTCTGCATAGTGACAGTCACAGATAGATAGACATGGTAGAGAGATGCAGAGGAGAGATGCTAGGGCAGATGCACTTAGCTCCATACACTACCAGTCAGACAACAGTCAGTCTCCTAAACTCATCGGCACAAAGATTGCTAATATCTTTAGAAACAAAGTTTGTAGTGATGATTATATGATTATGATGATACTAATATCAATAGTGATGATTATGATGATGATAATGATACTAATATCAATAGTGATGATTATGATGATGATGATAATGATACTAATATCAATAGTGATGATTATGATGGTGATGATAATGATACTAATACCAATAGTGATGATGATGATAATGATACTAATATCAATAGTTATGATTATGATAATGATACTAATATCAATAGTGATGATTATGATGATGATGATGATGATAATGATACTAATATCAATAGTGATGATTATGATGGTGATGATAATGATACTAATATCAATAGTGATGATTATGATGATGATAATGATACTAATATCAATAGTGATGATTATGATGGTGATGATAATGATACTAATATCAATAGTGATGATTATGATGATGATCATGATAATGATACTAATATCAATAGTGATTATTATGATGATGATAATGATACTAACATCAATAGTGATGATTATGATGGTGATGATAATGATACTAATATCAATAGTGATGATGATGATACTAATATCAATAGTGATGATTATGATTATGATAATGATACTGATATCAATAGTGATGATTGTGATGATGATCATGATAATGATACAGATATCAATAGTGATGATTATGATGATGATCATGATAATGATACTAATATCAATAGTGATGATTATGATGATGCTCATGATAATGATACTAATATCAATAGTGATTATTATGATGATGATCATGATAATGATACTAATATCAATAGTGATGATTATGATTATGATGATGATAATGATACTAATATCAATAGTGATTATGATGATGATAATGATACTAATATCAATAGTGATGATTATTGATGATGATAATGATACTAATATCAATAGTGATGATTATAATTATGATGATACTAATATCAATAGTGATGATTATGATCATGATGATGATAATGATACTAATATCAATAGTGATGATTATGATCATGATAATGATACTAATATCAATAGTGATGATTATGATGGTGATGATAAGGATACTAATATCAATAGTGATGATTATGATGATGATAATGATACTAATATCAATAGTGATGATTATGATGATGATCATGATGATGATACTAATATCAATAGTGATGATTGTGATGATGATTATGATTATGATGATACTAATATCAATAGTGATGATTATGATGATGATAAGGATACTAATATCAATTGTGATGATTATGATGATGATAATGATACTAATATCAATAGTGATGATTATGATGATGATCATGATACTAATATCAATAGTGATGATTATGATTATGATGATGATAATGATCCTAATATCAATAGTGATTATTATGATGATGATCATGATAATGATACTAATAACAATAGTGATGATTATGATGGTGATGATAATGATACTAATATCAATAGAGATGATTATGATGATGATCATGATGATGATACTAATATCAATAGTGATGATTATGATGGTGATGATAATGAAACTAATATCAATAGTGATGATTATGATGATGATGATACTAATATCAATAGTGATGTTTATGATGATGATCATGATACTAATATCAATAGTGATGATTATGATGATAATGATACTAATATCAATAGTGATGATTATGATTATGATGATGATAATGATACTAATATCAATAGTGATGATTATGATGGTGATGATAATGATACTAATATCAACAGTGATGATTATGATGGTGATGATAATGATACTAATATCAATAGTGATGATTAGGATGATGATAAGGATACTAATATCAATAGTGATGATTATGATGGTGATGATAATGATACTAATATCAATAGTGATGATTATGATTATGATGATAAGGATACTAATATCAATAGTGATGATTATGATGATGATGATAATGATACTAATATCAATAGTGATGATTATGGTGATGATAATGATACTAATATCAATAGTGATGATTATGGTGATGATAATGATACTAATATCAATAGTGATGATTATGATGATGATAATACTAATATCAATAGTGATGATTATGATGATAATGATACTAATATCAATAGTAATGATTATGATTATGATGATGATAATGATACTAATATCAATAGTGATGATTATGATGATGATAAGGATACTAATATAAATAGTGATGATTATGATGGTGATGATAATGATACTAATATCAATAGTGATGATTATGATTATGATGATGATAATGATACTAATATCAATAGTGATGATTATGATGATGATAATGATACTAATATCAATAGTGATGATTATGATGATGATAATGATACTAATATCAATAGTGATGATTATGATTATGATGACGATAATGATACTAATATCAATAGTGATGATTATGATGATGATAATGATACTAATATCAATAGTGATGATTATTGATGATGATAATGATACTAATATCAATAGTGATGATTATGATTATGATGATACTAATATCAATAGTGATGATTATGATTATGATGATGATAATGATACTAATATCAATAGTGATGATTATGATGATGATAATGATACTAATATCAATAGTGACGATTATGATGGTGATGATAATGATACTAATATCAATAGTGATGATTATGATGGTGATGATAAGGATACTAATATCAATAGTGATGATTATGATGATGATAATGATACTAATATCAATAGTGATGATTATGATGATGATCATGATGATGATACTAATATCAATAGTGATGATTGTGATGATGATTATGATTATGATGATACTAATATCAATAGTGATGATTATGATGATGATGATGATGATGATGATGATGATAAGGATACTAATATCAATTGTGATGATTATGATGATGATAATGATACTAATATCAATAGTGATGATTATGATGATGATCATGATACTAATATCAATAGTGATGATTATGATTATGATGATGATAATGATCCTAATATCAATAGTGATTATTATGATGATGATCATGATAATGATACTAATACCAATAGTGATGATTATGATGGTGATGATAATGATACTAATATCAATAGTGATGATTATGATGATGATCATGATGATGATACTAATATCAATAGTGATGATTATGATGGTGATGATAATGAAACTAATATCAATAGTGATGATTATGATGATGATGATACTAATATCAATAGTGATGTTTATGATGATGATCATGATACTAATATCAATAGTGATGATTATGATGATAATGATACTAATATCAATAGTGATGATTATGATGATGATAATGATACTAATATCAATATTGATGATTATGATGGTGATGATAATGATACTAATATCAATAGTGATGATTATGATGATGATAAGGATACTAATATAAATAGTGATGATTATGATGGTGATGATAATGATACTAATATCAATAGTGATGATTATGATTGTGATGATAAGGATACTAATATCAATAGTGATGATTATGATGATGATGATAATGATACTAATATCAATAGTGATGATAATGATACTAATATCAATAGTGATGATTATGGTGATGATAATGATACTAATATCAATAGTGATGATTATGATGATTATGATGATGATGATACTAATATCAATAGTGATGATTATGATGATGATAAGGATACTAATATCATTAGTGATGATTATGATGATGATAAGGATACTAATATCAATAGTGATGATTATGATGGTGATGATAATGATACTAATATCAATAGTGATGATTATGATGATCATGATAATGATACTAATATCAATAGTGATGATTATGATTATGATGATGATAATGATACTAATATCAATAGTGATGATTATGATGATGATAATGATACTAATATCAATAGTGATGATTATGATTATGATGATGATAATGATACTAATATCAATAGTGATGATTATGACGATAATGATACTAATATCAATAGTGATGATTATGATTATGATTATGATAATGATACTAATATCAATAGTGATGATTATGATGATGATAATGATACTAATATCAATAGTGATGATTATGATTATGATGATGATAATGATACTAATATCATTAGTGATGATTATGATGATAATGATACTAATATCAATAGTGATGATTATGATGATGATGATGATAATGATACTAATATCATTAGTGATGATTATGATGATAATGATACTAATATCAATAGTGATGATGATAATGAACAATGACATGGTTATGTTGTACTGTCCACTATGCACATCAGAGAGTATCTGCTGTCAGTCCCTTTCTCATTCCATTGTTCCCATCTGAGCACATGACAGGAATAACACCCAGAGGCTTTCATGTAGAAGGGATCCATTTAAGACCTCCAGCTCAGGATGTCTGATCTAGATATTTCCTCACTTTAACTCTAACATTCCTCTCTATGGTGTTTATAGCAGGTCAACCGGGTCCATAGGGCTTAGAGCTGGACACACACACAGAGCGGACACACACACAGAGCGGACACACACACAGAGCTGGACACACACACAGAGCGGACACACACACAGAGCGGACACACACACAGAGCGGACACACACACAGAGCGGACACACACACAGAGCGGACACACACACAGAGCGGACACACACACAGAGCGGACACACACACAGAGCGGACACACACCTTGTACTGTAGCAGCTGTGATATCCTCTTTCTAGTGTTAAGTGCACTCCCTTCCTCTCGAACAGCTGCTCTCTGGTCCACAGGTCCTCTCCGCAAGTTCCACAAGTGTGTGTGTGTGTGTGTGTGTGTCCCCCACCGCCCTCCGACCTCTGACCTCCAACCCTTCTCTCTAGGAGTCCTGGGGCCCCAGTGGTTTGGGTTCCAGCCAACCTGCCATCCATCCTGCCCTGAAATAGACATTCTACTGAACTTAGACGTTCAACTCAACTGCAAGAGTCAGTGTGAGTGTGTGTGTGTGTGTGTGTGAGTGTGTGTGTGTGTGTGTGTGTGCTGGTTCTTCTCTCAGTCTCAGAGGTAGGAAGGTTTTAGCACCATGCAGACTCCAGCACATTCCCAGACTTCCTGTGTTGCTGCAGACAGCTGGGTATCAACCTGGTGATGCATCACTTAGTGGCTTGTCCTCTTCCCCCCAAACCTATTCAACCTGCCCTCTTTGATCAAAACGGTCGGTTCATAATTGAGGTCCAATATGGAGATGTGCTGTATATCCAGTATGTATAGAACTGACCTATCAGGCAAGCAGATGACATAGTGTCACCACTCACTCCATGCCAATTGGTGGAACTAAACTGCCACTGCCTGCCTGAGGAGACCACAAGGCTGTCCTGTCACTCAGTGTCCAGGTGGTTGTTGACCCTGGTGACCCTTTCTGTACTGTCCAGCAGGGGGTCGGCAGAGTCCCGGAGTCTGGAATGACTGGGATAGAGCCCAGCAAACTTTTAGAATTCCTGCCTGCTTTTAAATAGAACATTCTAAACTGTAGCGTTTTAAAATGGAGATCCACCCCAGTACCGGTAGTGCATCTGAAATAGGAACACTATCCAAGCTGGCTGTCACAATGTCCTTTACTTTAAAATACACTGGGGGAAAAAAATAAACACAACATGCAACAATTTCAAAGATTTTCCTCAGTTACACTTCATATAAGGAAATCAGTCAATTGAAATAAATTCATTTGGCCCTAATCTATGGATTTCACATGACTGGGAATACAGATATGCATCTATTGGTCACAGATACCGTAAAAAAAAATAGTAGGGGCGTGGGATCAGAAAACTAGTCAGTATCTGGGGTGACTACCATTTGCTTCATGCAGCGCAACACATCTCCTTCACATAGAGTTGATCAGGCTGTTGATTGTGGCCTGTGGAATGTTGTCCCACTCCTCTTCAATGGCTGTGCGAAGTTGCTGGATATTGGCGGGAACTGGAACACGCTGTCGTACACGTCGATCCAGAGCATCCCAAACATGCTCAATGGGTGACATGTCTGGTGAGTATGCAGGCCATGGAAGAACTGGGACATTTTCAGCTTCCAGGAATTGTGTACAGATCCTTGTGACATGGGACCGTGCATTATCATGCTGAAACATGAGGTGATGGCGGCGGATGAATGGCACGACAATGGGCCTCAGGATCTCGTCATGGTATCTCTGTGCATCGAAATTGCCATTGATAAAATGCAATATTGTTCATTGTCCGTAGCTTATGCCTGCCCATACCATAACGCCACCGCCACCATGGGGCGCACGTTGACATCAGCAAATCGCTCGCCCACACAACGCCATACACGTCTCCGGGAAGCTCATCTGCAGGCTCTTCGTCCTAACCAGGTCTTGACCTGACTGCAGTTCGGCGTTGTAACCGACTTCAGTGGACAAATGCTCACCTTCGATGGCCACTGGCACGCTGAAGAAGTGTGCTCTTCACATATAAATCCCAGTTTCAACTGTACCGGGCAGATTGCAGACGCTGAGATATACTGATATACGCTGTCGGCTGTCTGCCCGGTACAGTTGAAACCGTATTCACAGGACTGCTATTCACAGGTCTGGTATTCACAGGTCTGGTATTCACAGGACTGCTATTCACAGGTCTGGTATTCACAGGACTGATATTCACAGGACTGGTATTCACAGACCCAGTATTCACAGGACTGATATTCACAGGTCTGCTATTCACAGGACTGCTATTCACAGGTGTGGTCTGGTATTCACAGGTCTGGTATTCACAGGACTGCTATTCACAGGACTGCTATTCACAGGACTGGTATTCACAGGTCTGGTATTCACAGGACTGTACCCTTTGCTATGAGACTCGAAATTGAGCTCAGGTGCATCCTGTTTCCGTTGATCATTCTTGAGATGTTTCTACAACTTGATTGGAGTCCACCTGTGGTAAATTCAATTGATTTGACCTGATTTGGAAAGGCACACCCCTGTCTATATAAGGTCCCACAGTTGACAGTGCACATCAGAGCAAAAACCAAGCCATGAGGTCGAAAGAATTGTCCGTAGAGCTTCGAGACAGGATTGTGTCGAGGCACAAATCTGGGGAAGGGTACCAAAACATTTCTGCAGCATTGAAGGTCCCCAAGAACACAGTGGCCTCTATCATTCTTAAATGGAAGAAGTTTGGAAACACCAAAACTCTTCCTAGAGCTGGTCGCCCGGCCAAACTGAGCAATCGGGGGAGAAGGGCCTTGGTCAGGGAGGTGACCAAGAACCTGATGGTCACTCTGACAGAGCTCCAAAGTTCCTCTGTGGAGATGGGAGAACCTTCCTGAAGGACAACCATCTCTGCATCCCTCCACCAATCAGGTCTTTATGGTAGAGTGGCCAGACGGAAGCCACTCCTTAGTAAAAGGCACATGACAGCGTGCTTGGAGTTTGCCAAATGGCACCTAAAGACTCTCAGACCATGAGAAACAAGATTCTCTGGTCTGATGAAACCAAGATTGAACTCTTTGGCCTGAATGCCAAGCGTCATGTCTGGAGGAAACCTGGCACCATCCCTACGGTGAAGCATGGTGGTGGCAGCATCATGCTGTGGGGATGTTTTTCAGCGGCAGGGACTGGGAGACTAGTCAGGATTGAGGCAAAGATGAACGGAGCAAAGTACAGAGAGATCCTTGATGAAAACCTGCTCCAAAGCACTCAGGACCTCAGACTGGGGTGAAGAAGGTTCACCTTCCAACAGGACAACGACCCTAAGCACACAGCCAAGAAAACGCAGGAGTGGCTTCGGGACAAGTCTCTGAATGTCCTTGAGTGGTCCAGCCAGAGCCCGGACTTGAACCTGAGCTAACATCTCTGGAGAGACCTGAAAATAGCTGTGCAGCGACGCTCCCCATCCAACCTGACAGAGCTTGAAAAGATCTGCAGAGAGGAATGGGAGAATCTCCCCAAATACAGGTGTGCCAAGCTTGTAGCGTCATACCCAAGAAGACTCGAGGCTGTAATCGCTGCCAAAGGTGCTTCAACAAAGTACTGAGTAAAGGGTCTGAATACTTATGTAAATGTGATATTTCTGTTTTTTTATTTTGTTATAAATTAGCGAACATTTCTAAAAACCTGTTTTTGCTTTGTCATTTTGGGGTATTGTGTGTACATTGATGAGGGGGAAAAACAATTTAATCAATTTTAGAATAAGGCTGTAACCTAACAAAATGTGGATAAAGTCAAGGGGTATGAATACTTTCCAAAGGCACTGAATGCCTTGACTAGAATACACTTTATATGAAGTGGACAGCAGTAGTTATATAGGATGAACCATGACTAGAATACAGTATATACATATGAAGTGGGTAAAACAGTATGTAAACATTATTAAAGTGACCAGTGTTCAATGACTATGTAAATAGGGCAGCAGTTACTATTTTTCCTTTAGTTTATTTAGCAAATGTTTCTTACTTACTTTTTTAAAACTCTGCATTGTTGGTTAAGGGCTCATAAGTAAGCATTTCACAGTAATACCTGTTGTATTTGGCGCATGTGACAAATAATATTTGATTTGATTTGAGTCTCTAAAGTGCTGGGTAGGGCAGCTGCTCCTCAGGAGGAGTGGATCTGTATACACCACTGCCAATGGGTTCCAGGAGAAGGAGATCAGAGAGAAACTCCAAGCTTTCCCTGGGGGGGTCTATAGACCTTGTCAAACAGGAGTCAGGCATCACAGTGCTCACCGTCAACAACCCTGCTCGCATGAACGCTTTCTCTGGTATTAGGAGCACACTGTCCAACGTTATTTTTTATAATTGATCTGAGTGTTGCTCTTTGTTAACCTGCAATTCGGACTAAATATCACTCCGATTCTCTTTGGTTTCACTTCACCAAACGGAGCGAAATATATTTAGTTTTGTATTCCAACTCTTTGCTTCTCCTGAGAATGATTACAGTGGGGCTAAGGGGCTAGTGCTCAATGAACTGGGTTGTGTTCAGTAGGGCACACTGTAGCAAAACTTTTGCAACAGATGACTAAAATGTGTTTATTTGGATCCCCAATTGCTTTTGCAGAAGCAGCAGCTGCTCTTCCTGGGGTCCACAAAAAACACAAAACATAACAAGTAACAAAACACTGATACACAAGGACTTAAAATACAACATATACAAACCACAAAACATTTAAAAATACAACAAAATAATGTGTGTTTGTGTGTGTCCCCTCACAGTCCCTGTTGTTCCATGAAATGTTGTTTAATCTGTTATTTAAAGGAAATTTTGCTGTTCGCTTGAGTAATTGGAGATAGAAGCTCCATGCAATCATGGCTCTGTATAATACTGTACGTTTGTGGTCCTCTGTAGCTCAGCTGATAGAGCACGGCGCTTGTAACGCCAAGGTAGTGGGTTCGATCCCCGGGACCACCCATACACCAAAAAATAATGTATGCACACATGACTGTAAGTCGCTTTGGATAAAAGCGTCTGCTAAATGGCATATTATTATAATTATTTACGTTGCTGTGAATTCATTTTGAACTTGTGGACTGTGAAGAGACCCCTGGTGGCATGTCTTGTGGGGTATGTAGGGGTGTCTGAGCTGAATGTTATTTGATTATGCAGACTATGTGGAATTTCCATCACAGTAATATTTCTCATGAAAACTAGAAGAGCAGCAGTTAATCTCTCGTCAACACTCAACCTCATATTGAACATGTTCAGGTTGTACCTCCCTCTGTTTTACTCAGGTTCAAAACGTTTTCTCCCTACTGAACACTACCCTGTTTTCTCCAGGTTCTATGATGGTGGAGCTGGAGAAGAGGATGTCCCAGCTAGAGGAGTGGACGGAGGGGAAAGGTCTCATCATCCAGGGGGCTGCTGGGACATTCTGCTCTGGGGCAGACCTCAACGCTGTCAGGGCTATATCCAACCCTCAGGTCAGACCTCAATGTTGTCAGAGATATACAGTGGCTTGCGAAAGTATTCACCCCCCATGGCATTTTTCCTATTTTGTTGCCTTACAACCTGGAATTAAAATTGATTTTTGGGGGGTTTGTATCATTTGATTTACACAACATGCCTACCACTTTGAAGATGCAAAATATTTTTTATTGTGAAACAAACAAGAAATAAGACAAAAAAACTGAAAGCTTGAGCGTGCATAACTATTCACCATCCCAAAGTCAATACTTTGTAGAGCCACCTTTTGCAGCAATTACAGCTGCAAGTCTCTTGGGGTATGTCTCTTTAAGTTTGGCACATCTAGCCACTGGGATTTCTGCCCATTCTTCAAGGCAAAACTGCTCCAGCTCCTTCAAGTTGGATGGGTTCCGCTGGTGTACAGCAATCTTTAAGTCATACCACAGATTCTCAATTGGATTGAGGTCTGGGCTTTGACTAGGCCATTCCAAGACATTTAAATGTTTCCCCTTAAACCACTCAAGTGTTGCTTTAGCAGTATGCTTAGGGTCATTGTCCTGCTGGAAGGTGAACCTCTGTCCCAGTCTCAAATCTCTGGAAGACAAACAGGTTTCCCCTCAATAATTTCCCTGTATTTAGCAGCATCCATCATTCCTTCAATTCTGACCAGTTTCCCAGTTCTCGGGGTGATGAGAGGTGTTGGGTTTGCGCCAGACATAGCGTTTTCCTTGATGGCCAAAAAGCTCAATTTTAGTCTCATCTGACCAGAGTACCTTCTTCCATATTTTGGGGAGTCTCCCACATGCCTTTTGGCGAACACCAAACGTGTTTGCTTATTTTTTTCTTTAAGCAATGGCTTTTCTCAGGCCACTCTTCCGTAAAGCCCAGCTCTGTGGAGTGTACGGCTTAAAGTGGTCCTATGGACAGATACTCCATTCTCCGCTGTGGAGCTTTGCAGATCCTTCAGGGTTATTTTTGGTATCTGTTTGGATAGCTCCTTGGTCTTCATGGTGCCCCTTGCTTAGTGGTGTTGCAGACTCTGGGGCCTTTCAGAACAGGTGTATATATACTGAGATGATGTGACAGATCATGTGACACTTAGATTGCACACAGGTGGACTTTAACTAATTATGTGACTTCTGAAGGTAATTGATTGCACCAGATCTTATGCTTCATAGCAAAGGGGGTGAATACATATGCACGCACCACTTTTCCGTTATTAATTTTTTTGAAACAAATATTTTTTTTCCATTTCACTTCACCAATTTGGACTATTTTGTGTATGTCCATTACATGAAGTCCAAATAAAAATCCATTTAAATTACAGGTTGTAATGCAACAAAATAGGAAAAATGCCAAGGGGGATGAATACTTTTGCAAGGCACTGTATCCAACCTTCAGGTCAGACCTCAATGTTGTCAGAGCCATATTCAAGCCTCAAAACAGACCTCAGTTGTCAGAGATATATCCAACCCTCAGGTCAGTCTCTCTGAACTATCTCTTTCTCCCTCTCTGGAAGACCTGTAGAAAGCTCAGTGAACTGTTTTTATTCAGTCACATTGTATTGGGGCACTCCTACTTCCATCCAATCTGACTTTCTAAACCACGTGTCAAACTCTTTCCACGGAGGGCCGAGTGTCTGCGGGTTTTCGCTACTCCCTTGTACTTGTTGATGAATTAAGATCACTAATTAGTAAGGAACTCCCCTCACCTGGTTGTCCAGGTCTTAGTAAGGAACTCCCCTCACCTGGTTGTCTAGGGCTTAGTAAGGAACTCCCCTCACCTGGTTGTCTAGGTCTTAACTGAAAGGAAAAACCCCAAAACCAGCAGACACTAGGCCAGGGTTCTTCAATTCCGGTCCTGGAGGGCCGAAACACTTCTACCTGGTAGTTAATTGCACTCACCTGGTGTCCCAGGTCTGAATTAGCCCCTGATTAGAAGGAGAGGATGAAAAACAGAGGTGTTTCGGCCCTCCAGGACCGGAATTGAAGAACCCTGCACTAGGCCCTCCATGGAATGAGTTTGACACCCCCCCCATGCTCTAAACGATGCGTCTTGCCTTTCAGGATGGGATGAAGATGTTCATGCAGAATATCCTGACCAGGCTACTGAGGTAGGACACTACCCTCTGTGTTTATAAAGTTCTAGATCAGTGCGTCATGCCAGATGCTCTGTGCCAATGCTGAGCCATGTGTTCTCTGTGCAGGCTGCCTCTGCTCTCCGTAGCTCTGGTGGAGGGGAGAGCGCTGGGAGGAGGGGCCGAGCTCACTACTGCCTGTGACTTTAGGTACAGTAACGGAACTCATTTTCCACAGATGGCACCGTTGCTATGTGTTTATTAAACTGGAGGCCCACATCCAGATAGTGGAGAAAAAGGAGGGTGCACATAAAAAAATGACTTTTCAAGAAATATCTGAGCAACAGAATCCACCAGGTTTCCAATCTCTAAACCAACATCACGGTCTCTCTCCCCGCTAGGTTGATGGCGCCAGGCAGTGTGATCCAGTTTGTCCATAAACACATGGGTCTGGTCCCTGGTTGGGGCGGTGCAGCTAGATTGGTACGCATCGTAGGCAGCCAGAACGCCCTGAAGATGCTGGGTAATGCCCTGAATGTGGACCCAGAGATGGGGCTGCAGATTGGGCTTGCGGATGGGGTCCTGGAGGATCCCCTGGCTGGGTCTGGAGCCAGTGCCCTCCTGGAGGCAGAGCAGTGGTTGGGCTGCTACACCAAGGGTCCAGCCCCGGTCATCAGAGCCATAAAGAAAGTGGTGGTGTCAGGGAGAGAGCTCCCCCTGGAGGCAGCCCTGAGGACTGAGAGGGAAGTGTTCGGGACAGTGTGGGGAGGACCGGCTAACCTACAGGCTCTGGCCAGCAAGGCCAAACACAAGTGAATTAAACTTAGTCTTGTGATTACATTGTATTCTCGTCCTAATGTTCTGGAGAAACCTAGAACGGCTGGAGTCGAAACTGTGAACCAACCCACGCTGAGAAGACTGAACTGGAACATTAGGATGCAATGTAGAGGGTCAGAACTCAACCAGAACACACTTAACTAGTGTATTCATTCTGCCGATTCTGTTGCTAAAGGTCTCTTAAAAACAGAAGCAAACGAAATCTACCTGAATTTGTCCAATAACAACTATAGTTTTAGTTGGAAACGTTTTGCAACCATTTGGTGGAATGAATACACCCCTGGACTGTGCTCGGAGAGTGACAGTACCTTATGGGGGATTTATATTGCTGTGTTGAGTGACCACTAACAATCAATTCATTATTTTAGTGAAGGAATTGTTATTGACTGTTGGGACAATTATATGGACCCATCTCAACGTGGTAATGTCCTTTTTTCCTCACTGGAGATTAAGATGACACTAGTTGTAATAGTGACATGTGAAGATTATTATTGTGCCTTTATGGCTCTACTACAGTCTATTAACACCAGGGGGACAGAACACAGAACACCAGGGTGACAGAACCCCAGGGTGACAGAACCCCAGGGTGACAGAACACAGTGACAGAACACCAGGGTGACAGAACCCCAGGGTGACAGAACCCCAGGGTGACACTGACAGAACCCCAGGGTGACAGAACACAGAACCCCAGGGTGACAGAACACAGAACACCAGGGTGACAGAACACCAGGGTGACATCTTCATTACATTGCAAACTTGATGTAGAAAAATGCTTGCCCACATTTTAGTCTCTTGCATAATTTCTTCCGTTGTACTACAATTACATGGCAATGGACTGAACACGTCATGACAAACAACTTGGTCATCTTTTAAAGTAGATTTATTTACAAATAAATCTCCAGGGAAACAGAAGAGAACCAACTAGACTACTTCTCCCCGCTGTGGCTGATCAGGCATACTCCTGATGATGTCTGAATCACCTGTAGATGATCAGAAAATAATTAGAAGTTACGTTCTATAAACCAGTCGGGAAAGAATAACAGTTTACACACTTGTTAATTTTCCATGAACTCACCAGGGTCAATGATGGCCAGTGTGCAGACTCCGAAGTACTTTCCACAGGCTGTCCCCAAGCTCCATGTTGTTCCCACTGTAGTGGTGGACTCCAGTCTTAGCCAGCATAGCATAGTATTCTATCTCTGATTTCCTACAGAGAGAAGGGAAGAGTGTTCAAATCAGTTTTAGGGTGGATTCACTTTAGTACAATATTAGTGCTGAGCCCAGTCAGTTTTTAGGGTGGATTCACTTTAGTATAATATTGGTGCTGAGCCCAGTCAGTTTTTAGGGTGGATTCACTTTAGTACAATATTGGTGCTGAGCAGGAGTGAGCGGTCTTCCCTGAGGGAGAGGGTTTTGCTTCAACCTAGTAGTAGCACACCAGATTCAAATAATTAATAGGTGTGATAGTTGACTGGAGCAAATGCCAGAATGCCCACCCCTGCAGTAGTTAGGTAAGTGTTGGTTAGTTACGTCGGTTTCCCAAACTCGGTCCTACCCCCCGCCGGGGTGCATGTTTTGGTTTTCGCCCTAGCACTACACAGCGGATTAAAATATAATCAAAGCTTGATGAGTTGATCATTTAAATCAGCTGTGTAGTGCTAGGGCAAAAACCACACACCCCAGGACCGAGTTTGGGAAACCCTGAGTTACCTGAGGGCAGGTGTGTTGGTTAGTTACACTGAACAAATATATAAAAATGCAACAATTTCAAAGATTTTACTGAGTCACAGTTCATAAGGAAATCAGTCAATTTAAATTAATTAATTAGGCCCTCATCTATGGATTTCACACGACTGGGAATACTTTAAAAAAAAAAAGTAGGGGCGTGGATCAGAAAACCAGTCAGTTTCTGGTGTGACCACCATTTGCCTCATGCAGTGCAACATACTTCGCATAGAGTTGATCAGGCTGTTGATTGTGGCCTGTGGAATGTTGTCCCACTCCTCTTCAATGGCTGTGTGAAGTTGCTGGATATGGGTGGGAACTGGAACACGCTGTCGTACACGGCGATCCAGAGCATCCCAAACATGCTCAATGGGTGACATGTTTGGTGAGTATGCAGGCCATGAAAGAACTGGGACATTTTCAGCTTCCAGGAATTGTGTACAGATCCTTGCGCCATGGGGCTGTGCATTATCATGCTGAAACATAAAGGTGATGGCGGCGGATGAATGGCACGACAATGGGCCTCAGGATCTCGTCACGGTATCCCTGTGCATTCAAATTACCATCGATAAAATGCGATTGTGTTCATTGTCCGTAGCTTATTCCTGCCCATACCATACCGCCACCATGGGGCACTCTGCTCACAACGTTGACAATCAAACCGCTCGCCCACACAACGCCATACGTCTGGTACAGTTGAAACCGGGATTCATCCGTGAAGAGCACACTTCTTCAGCGTGCCAGTGGCCATCGAAGGTGATCATTTGCCCACTGAAGTTGGTTACGACAGCGAACTGCAGTCAGGTCAAGACCCTGGTGAGGACGACGAGCACGCAGATGAGCTTCCCTGAGACGGTTTATGACAGTTTGTGCAGAAATTCTTCAGTTGTGCAAAACCCACAGTTTCATCAGCTGTCCGGGTGGCTGGTCTCAAGATGATCCCTCAGGTGAAGAAGCCGGATGTGGAGGTCCTGGGCTGGCGTGGTTACACGTGGTCTGCAGTTGAGGCCAGTTGGACATACTGCCAAATTCTCTAAAACGACATTGGTAGAGAAATGAACAAATTCTCTGGCAACAGCTCTGGTGGACATTCCAGCAGTCAGCATGCCAATTAAATGCTCCCTCAAGACATCTGTGGCATTGTGCTGTGTGACAAAAGTGCACATTTTAGTGACCTTTTAGTCCCCAGCACAAGGTGCACCTGTGTAATGATCATGCTGTTTAAATCAGCTTCTTGATATGCCACACCTGTCGGGTGGATGGATTATCTTGGCAAATGAGAAATGCTCACTAACAGGGATGTAAACAAAATGTCTTCAATTTGAAAAGAAAAGCTATTTGTGCTTATGGAAAATGTCTAGGGATCTTATTATTTCAGCTCATGAGACCAACACTTTACATGTTGCGTTTATATTTTTGTTGAGTGTAGTTACCTCAGGGCAGGTGTGTTGTTGGCCAGGATGACCAGCTTGGCTTTGCCCTGGCGGATCATCCTCTGAGTCTGTTTGTAGCCCAGTACATATTTACCGCTCTTCATCACCAGCTGAAGCAGAGAGTTGATGGACTCCAGGGACTTTTTTCTGGGGAGAGAAACAGATTAGAGACCGACCAACCAGGCCGACCAACCAGGCAGGCCGACCAACCAGGCCGACCAACCAGGCAGGCCGACCAACCAGGCAGGCCGACCAACCAGGCAGGCCGACCAACCAGGCAGGCCGACCAACCAGGCAGGCCGACCAACCAGGCCGACCAACCAGGCAGGCCGACCAACCAGGCAGGCCGACCAGGCCGACCAACCAGGCAGGCCGACCAACCAGGCTGCTTTTAGCCCACAACCGCATTGACTAAACACAAGGCAGTCCCATGCATCATGAACCAGACCAGGCGAGGGCCCAGTTACACAAGAGCATCTTACGACTATGTTCATCGTTAACCTTCGTAGGAGCAATGTTAAATCTCAGAGCCGTTTCCCAAAACCATCACTGCTAAAGTTGCACTTAAACGATAGCTGTTCTACGGCAGTCGATAAATAACTAAGTACGTCGTTAGAGAAGATGGCTGCCGTTTTACAGCCCTCTAACCAATTGTACTATTATGTGTGTTTTTCCGCGTTATTTGTAATTTATTCTGTACATAATGTTTCTGCCATCGTCTCTTATAACCAAAAAAGAGCTTCTGGATATCAGGACAGCGATTACTCACCTCGTATTGGACTAATACTTTTTCTTCAACAAGTCGGACACGAAGGATATCCTATAGACACCCAACAAGGCCCAAATCCCTGTCATTCGCATGAGAAAGAGACGGAGATATCGTGGACGTAGGTCGGGGTGCCTTGTAAGGAGCGAGTAAACTGCCTCTTCCATCAATCCTATTAGCCAATCTTCAATCATTTGAGAATAAATTAGATGACCTAAGATTACGGTTATCCTACCAACAGGACATTAAAAACAGTAATATCTTATGTTTCACCGAGTCGTGGCTGAACGACGACATGGACAACATACAGCTAGCGGGCTATACGCTACATCGGCAGGATAGAACGGCTGACTCCGGTAAGACAAGGGGTGGCGGTCTGTGTATATTTGTAAACAACAGCTGGTGCACGATATCTAAGGAAGTCTCGAGGTTTTGCTCGCCTGAGGTAGAGTATCTCATGATAAGCTGTAGACCACACTATTTACCAAGAGAGTTTATCTATTTTTTTCATAGCTGTCTATTTACCACCACAAACCAATGCTGGCATTAAGATTGCACTGAATGAGCTGTATAAGGCCATAAGTGAACAGGAAAACGCTCATCCAGAGGCAGCGCTCCTAGTGGCCGGGGACTTTAATGCAGGAAAACTTAAATCCGTTCTACCTCATTTCTACCAGCATGTTAAATGTGCAACCAGAGGAAAAAATAAAAAAAACTCTAGACCACCTTTACTCCACATACAGAGACGCATACAAAGCTCTCCCTCGCCCTCCATTTGGCAAATCTGACCATAACTATATCCTCCTGATTCCTGCTTATAAGCAAAAACTAAAGCAGGAAGCACCAGTGACTCGGTTAATAAAAAAGTGGTCAGATGACGCAGATGCTAAGCTACAAGACTGTTTTGCTAGCACAGACTGGAACATGTTCCGGGATTCTTCAGATAGCATTGAGGAGTACACCACATCAGTCACTGGCTTCATCAATAAGTGCATCGATGACATCATCCCCAGAGTGACTGTCCGTACCCCAACCAGAAGCCATGGATTACAGGCAACATCCGCATTGAGCTAAAGGGTAGAGCTGCCGCTTTCAAGGAGTGGGACTCTAACCCGGACGCTTATAAGAAATCCTGCTATGCCCTCCGACGAGCCATCAAACAGGCAAAGAGTCAGTACAGGACTAAGATTGAATCGTACTACACCGGCTCTGACGCTCATTAGATGTGGCAGGGCTTGAAAACTATTACAGACTACAAAGGGAAGCACAGCTGCGAGCTGCCCAGTGACAAGACTTCCAGACGAGCTAAACCACTTCTATGCTCGCTTCGAGGCAAGCAACACTGAAGCATGCATGAGAACGCCAGCTGTTCCGGATGACTATGTGATCGCGCTCTCCGTAGCCAATGTGAGTAAGACTTTTAAGCAGGTCAACATTCACAAGGCCGCAGGGCCAGACGGATTACCAGGACGTGTACTCCGAGCATGTGCTGACCAACTGGCAAGTGTCTTCACTGACATTTTCAACATGTCCCTGACTGAGTCTGTAATACCAACATGTTTCAAGCAGACCACCATAGTCCCCGTGCCCAAGGACACTAAGATAACCTGCCTAAATGACTACCGACCCGTAGCACTGACGTCTGTAGCCATGAAGTGCTTTGAAAGGCTGGTCATGGCTCACATCAACACCATTATCCCAGAAACCCTAGACCCACTCCAATTTGCATACCGCCCCAACAGATCCACAGATAATGCAATCTCTATTGCATTCCACACTGCCCTTTCCCACCTGGACAAGAGGAACACCTATGTGAGAATGCTATTCATTGACTACAGCTCAGCATTCAACACCATAGTGCCTTCAAAGGATCCTCGGACTAAACACCTCCCTCTGCAACTGGATCCTGGACTTCCTGACGGGCCGCCCCCAGGTGGTAAGGGTAGGTAACAACACATCTGCCACACTGATCCTCAATACAGGGGCCCTTCAGGGGTGCGTGCTCAGTCCCCTCCTGTACTCCCTGTTCACCCATGACTGCATGGCCAGGCACGACTCCAACACCATCATTAGGTTTGCCGACGACACAACAGTGGTAGGCCTGATCACCGACAACGATGAGACAGCCTATAGGGAGGAGGTCAGAGACCTGGCTGTGTGGTGCCAGGACAACAACCTCTCCCTCAACGTGAACAAGACAAAGGAGATGACTGAGCACGCCCCCATTCTCATCGACGGGGCTGTAGTGGAACAGGTTGAGAGCTTCAAGTTCCTTGGTGTCCACATCACCAACGAACTATCATGGTCCAAACACACCAAGACAGTCGTGAAGAGGGCACGACAAAGCCTATTCCCCCTCAGGAGACTGAAAAGATTTGGCATGGGTCCTCAGATCCTCAAAGAATTCTACAGCTGCACCATCGAGAGCATCCTGACTGGTTGCGTCACCGCCTGGTATGGCAACTGCTCGGCCTCCGACCGCAAGGCACTACAGAGGGTAGTGCGTACGGCCCAGTACATCACTGGGGCCAAGCTTCCTGCCATCCAGGACCTCTATACCAGGCAGTGTCAGAGGAAGGCCCTCAAAATTGTCAAAGACTACAGCCACCCTAGTCATAGACTGTTCTCTCTGCTACCGCACGGCAAGCGGTACCGGAGTGCCAAGTCTAGGTCCAAAAGACTTCTCAACAGCTTCTACCCCCACGCCATAAGACTCCTGAACAGCTAATCATGGCTACCCGGACTATTTGCACTGCCCCCCCCACCCCATCTTTTTACGCTGCTGCTACTCTGTTAATTATTTATGCATAGTCACTTACTCTACCCACATGTACATATTACTTCAACTACCTCAACTAGCCGGTGCCCCCGCACATTGACTCTGCACCGGTACCCCCCTGTATATATAGCCTCCCTACTGTTATTTTATTTTACTTCTGCTCTTTTTTTCCTCAACACTTTTTTGTTGTTGTTTTATTTTACTTTTTTATTTAAAAATAAAATGCACTGTTGGTTAAGGGCTGTAAGTAAGCATTTCACTGTAATGTCTGCACCTGTTGTATTCGGCGCATGCGGCCAATAAAATGTGATTTATATGCGTTTTTCCTCCTACTGCGTCACTTTATACACAGAAGATCTCGCTAAACATAGAATATAGATGTTTGTCTCTGTGTGACCGCCGATAACTTCACAACGAAGTTGACTACAAATTGTCTAAAAGACTACAAAGTCTTTACAATTGTTACAAACAAGCAAAGAAAATATGTTTAAAATGAAAACCAAGATGACTGCATTAAAAGGTGTCGTATCGGATGAGTGGTGGCATATTATTGCTGTCAACAAAGAGTCCGTTTATGCTGCATCGTGTTAGAGGCTTTTATTAAAATCACGAGCTTTCAGCATAAGTGACAGGTGACATGACACCCGGAGAGCGACGCCTCAGAATGGCTGCTCGCTCCGACTTTCTTCTTCGTTTTCCCCCCTATTTATAAACAATGATGCTCCCTCTTCTGGCCAATCACCAGTCTCTCCTGTCCACAACACACTTCCTGTCTGTTGTATGTGACGTTACACTAAAACATATACTAACATAAACAACATTCCATTTCTTCATGAAACAGTCATAATGTTAATACACCACAAAGGTGAATAGCCTGCATCCAGTATAGGCTACACAGGCCTACATATTCCAATGATATCTCATCTAAATCAATGTAATGTTCATTCAATGTAGTTTCCTTTTACTATTTGGCTACTGTCAAACGTTTTGCCTCAATATATTTCATGTGTAGCCTAACGTGGGCAATGATGTGGCAAATCTTGATTTAGTGCATTATAGGGTAAGAATTAGAATGAGACGCCTCAATATTTGCAGCCATAGGTGATAATCTCTCTAGGAGTTGATACCTTGTCAGTATTTAGGAATAATTCTAATATTAAAGTAAGATTTGAATGGAGAAAGCTGACCCGAGAGCAGCGCTGCCTTTCTTTCAATCCTATCAGTATCGACACATGCCTCAACGACGCTCCTACGGAACGTTCTCTCTGCGTGGTGTTTTGGGAAACGCATGGTACATCCTCCGCCGTAGGAAAAATGTATCGTAAAGACACTCGTAAGCCTAAAGTTCCGGGAAACCGGGCCCTGCTTGGTCACTGTCAAAGTCGCGTCAATTCAAATCTGGTATCAGGAACAAAAGAGGTCAACACGACTTCTAAGGTATACTAATTATTTTAATTAATGCAAAAACCTTCAATGGTAAATATGATGTTTCGTATATACAGGCTCTCTGTGATGTCTCGCAGGACACTCCAGAGAACTAACTCATTGTTCCAGAAACAATACCCAAATACTCTGACAGAGGGAACTTCCCACTTCTCTGCTGGCCAATTAGAGTAAAGACTTGAGCGTGCTTTAAACTTTCTCAGCCAATCCATTGATTCAGGGGTTGTTCTCATCTCCTCGGCACTCCATTTGTTACACACTTCAGCCAGGCACAAGATTATCATAACAACCTATCATAGTGAGAAGAGCCAGCTCCCTTAGACATCATTCCTAGTCAAAGGACAGGGGCGGCCTGTTCAATAGGGCGATATGGGCGACGCACTGCCAAACGGGAAAAGGAAGGGATTTTTTTTCTAATCAATTATATCACGGCAACAGTAGTTATCAGTGTTGTAATCTATACGTCTGATCTGCCACAGTGCCACACTGCCACTAAATGTCGAATCAGGCTAAAGTCGTGCTTCAAATGGCTCCCCCCCCTTTTGGGGCGATTTCAGTCAGGTTGAAAATCGCCCAGAAGTCTGTCATAGACTCCCATGTAAAATCAATTTTTTTCAAATTTCAGAGCCTTCAATACAATCTCAATGGGTGTCTGTGGGCTTGCACTTACCGCTTTCGTCATACGTTACGTAACCATGAACGTAACTGAGAAAAGAGCGGATTGTTTGAAAGAAGTTCCTTTTTGTCGGCGAACAAATGAAGATAAAATTGGCAACGAAACAATTAGGACCTCCCAGACCAAATTTAATAATTCAACAGGTTTCTACTAAAGGCGGAAAGTCCTACACCCGAGGATTTTCCAAAAATTTGTACGAACGAAAAAAGACATTGCCACTCACTCAACTGGATGACGAGGGATACAGGCTAGCTGTCCGCCGCCACAACGATGAGGTTAGTGTTGATAATCACAAGTTTACTGGAACTGAGACCAAGTAGAGACTTTGGACAGGGTGGATATGGTAATAAAGGCAGTTTATTCAGAGGTAAAGATATCTGGAATCGCGTTCACGGACCCGTTCGTCAAACTCTTAGGGAGCTATAAATTAAGCCCCATTACTTACCATATCAGATAAGAGAAATTGCTGCAGCTACATATATTTTACATCCTGGCCCTACATAGTTCACTATTTGCATCACTTACCAAAATATTACATGTGGTCATATATGCTTGGAAAGTGGAGATGCCATAGAACGTCAAAAAAGTAAACATTGCTGGAGACACATTGCCGTTTTGGAGAAGACATCGCGTTTGCTAGCGAAGAGATTTGTTGTGGCAAATGAACTTGGGCTGGGAATTGCCAGGAACCTCACGATAAGATATATGCATCAGCATTGCGAGTCTCATGATTCTATACGTATTGCGATTCGATACTGTGATTTTATTGCGCACCATATGTCTGTTGCAGAGGGATCAGAAAGCCATGAGAACGAGTTTTGATCAGTCATGGAAATAAAAGTGCTGAAAACAAATTGGCTCCCAATGTGAAAAGATTGAGAACAAGCTATGAAGGAACAATAATGGTGTTTTTGGTGCAGGTACAGCCAACTAGCGCTAAAATATTGCGATATTGTCAATACAGTATATCGTAAAGTATCACTATGTAACTCGATTTCTTTCACCCCAATCCCTCAAATTAACGGTAAATAACTGAATTGTTTGCCCCACATTTAGCTAAGATGATTAGCTAGCCAGCTAAAATGTTTTATTTAGTTAGCAGTCGCATCTACAATAGTTTACTGTCAATAACATGTCTCCAAAAATGACGTGGTGTCTCCAATTGTGTTGACATTTTACAATTGCAATGCGCATCCATGAGTATCCACTTTCTGTAGCTCAGCTGGTAGAGCATGGTGCTTGTAACGCCAAGGTAGTGGGTTCGATCCCCGGGACCACCCATACACAAAAATGTATGCACGCATGACTGTAAGTCGCTTTGGATAAAAGCGTCTGCTAAATGGCATATTATTATTATTATTATTATTATTATTATTATTATTATTATTATTATCTGAAGAGAGCCCCAAAACATTGTGTGCAGACATTTTATGCAATAAATGAAGTAGGTTGAATCTAGTAGTTCTGATCTTCTGATTGGTCCTGATGAGTTGGGCGAGGTCCCCTCCAGGCTACTGTCACTGTTGCATTGGCTCTGAGTCGGGTTCTCTGTCTTCAAATGTTCAGCCTAAGAGAGGGGATTTTTGTGTGTGTGTGTGTGTGTGTGTGTTTAACAGTGATGATGTGTGTGTGTGTGTGTTTGTGTGTGTGTGTGTCCTCAGAGCAAGAACTCGTGAGTTGGAAGAACTGAGAGGCCTATGGCGTGGGTGTTGTCCTTGGCCACCTGCTGACAAGGCTGACAAGATAGGACCCTTTTGTCCATTGTTATTGGATAGGAACAGAACTTATAACCAGCTTCTGACCTAAATAGATCTTAGCACAACATTTTACTCAACATATCATATTCCATATTCACTATAACAAATATATTTACTACGACATTAGCAAGAACCGCCACATCCTCAGCCGGCTAATCCAGTGTGTGAAGTTTTGCGGAGTGTTTGAGTTAGCTTTGCGAGGCAAAGATGAAACTGAGGGCTCCACCAACCCTGGTAAGCCAACACTTTTGAGATCAGTCAATAAATGCTTCTGGTATTGACTTATATGCTGCCCCTGTCTTCATGTTGTTGCTGGACATATCTTTTTTTAAATGTGTGTAGGTCACCTAAATCATCAGAAAAATTGCCCCTCCTGAGAATTTTTTCAGGAGCCGCCACTGTCAAAGGAAGACTCATAGATCACAAAGAACCAGTATCTAATTTTACCCCCTAAAGCAGCTCTTCACATCAATCACAGCCTTGCCAGGTGTCACAGCCTACATTAGCCCAGTCAAGACTGCATTCTTTCTAAATTAGTCATCCCATCAGTTTAGGAGAATAATAAATCCCCAATATCACTCACACTGGGGATAAATGAACGATTTCAAAATAACATTTACCCATCACCGTTCCTAAATGAAGGATGTGCACAAACATTTCTATTAATGAACGATTTCCCAGTCCCAAACTCACCGTCTTCTTAGCCGCCACCATGTCTGCGGTTTAAGATGTTACCAGCCCACCTAAACTAGGATATCACATGCAGAATGAGTGATACAATCTTGTGTCGACCGGAGAGTTTATCTGAACGCACGGCACCGTCAGGTAGATGAATAAATGAAAGAAAGAGAACACCTCCCGGACTACGGTGCGTGCATAACATTTATGCGTTCGTTTGGGAAAACAAATCATCGCGAGAGGTGGCGTGAGATGAGCCGCAGGGTTTTGCACCAAATTTGAAAACGTGGAAAAGCTCTCACTCCTAAATACACACAGTTCATTACGAAGAGGAGACGGCCACTGCAGTCTGCATACGGTACAACTCCTGATGCAACACGATATACCTCTTTGGAGTGTCCACCATCTCTAGCTACGTTTTAGGTTTGCCATTTGGCTAGAAGTAAGTAAACAACACTTCGACACTAGCTAACTTTCTTTCTGAAACAATAGCTAGGTAAGTAACTAGCTTGCTACGTAACGTTAACGTGTGTATCAACCTTGTATACATGCAGTTCATTTTAGTATGTATTTCAAGGTGAATTGCTAACTTTAGGGTATTAACTTTCAGCTAATCAATTGGTTAACAAGCAAAACTAACTAGTTGAGTAATAAAGCAATACAACAAACAATGTACTCTACATTGCACACCTGCATCATTCTGAAATTGCAAAGGCTTTTAATATTTTGTGATTGAAACGAGCTAGGTAGCTAACTCTTAACTAGCTCCCATTTATCAAACCCTTGTTTTTACGCTAGCTAGCTAGCCAGCCAGCCAGCGGGCTAATGGGCCTCTAGGGAGGCAGGGAGCCAAGCACCGTGTTCCCAGCCTCAGTCGAGGTGTTGGCGGTCGCAGTGCAGTTTGAGCGGGCGAATGGGAGCCATGGAGATCTATAGGCGGAACATTTCAAACCGAGCGAGCGAGGGGGGATTTAAATACCGTTTATCAACAGCACGCCACAGCATAGCAACTATGGAATTGTTGTCACTAACGACATCAGCTAACTTCTGGTCGTTTCTTTCATCCACTTGGAAGGCGCATGTTTTGGCTGAAGTAGCTACTCTCATAACCTGTTAGATATTGACCACTTTTTCTTTAGCAAAAGTCAGCTAGATATATTTGTATTTTCAAAAAATTTAGTACAGGTTACATTTGGTCTAATCTTGGCTAACTAGCTACATGAACTTAGTTAACGTTAGGCCTAACTTGCGATGTGGCTTAACACTTTTTGTCTAACTGCATTGTTTTTCACTTTCTTCTCACAGATCAGTTTGTAACACCAGACCCGTCACCTGGTGAATATAGTCTTTCTACATCTGAAAGGGAGTATGGAGTGCAGTCTCAGACCAGATGCTCATTTCCAGAGCCGCAAAGACCTGCAATATGGAGCTTGTCATGACAGTGGATACCTGGACAGTGGTTACAGCCCTAAAATGGACAGTGGAGACAAATTTGCCCTCTCAAAGTGTTTTTCTTCAGATGGTTTTCATGAAACGCCTAAAGAGAACCTTTCACAGAAATGCGAACCTCTGTCACCCAGAAAGAACAGACTAAAAGAGGGTGTCAGGAGTCCACAGAAAGACATTCTGAAGGAGCGGCCATTGCAGAACGGCTGGTGTGAAACTCCTAAAGTATCCAAGAGAGATCCATCTCTGAGACGACGTCTCCTCATGTCTAAATCGGAGGGTAAAACTGCAGACAACACAAAAATACCATGCGCTAAAAGGACTGACTCGTCAGTGAACGTGAGAACTGACCGCTGCTCCAACGTGGTCTTTGACTCACCAGATGCCTTTACTATTGCAGCTTTAGCTACGAGCACTTTAAACCCGGAGGACGTGCTTCTGTCCAGCAGAAAACGGCGCCTCCTCTTCCCGCTTGTAAAAACCTCAACGCTTGAAGATGGTAAATGCAACACGACCAGCCTCCCTCTCTTTGAGAGAAAGGCGTCCGCTGCATCGCTCTCGGATGCAGACTTGGAAGAGAGCATCATCTCCTCAGACCGCCTTTCCACTGAGATGTCGGAGACCCCACGCTGTAGCAGATTAACACCCTCGGTGAAAGAGAACTTCCAGACTCCAGTCAACAACAACGTAGCAGCTGACCTCTCTGACAGCCTGAGTGTCCTGAGCACCCCTTTCTCCACCCCTACTCATAAACACGACCATGACACCCCTTCATCCACCCCTACTCATAAACACTGTGACCATGACACCCCTTCATCCACCCCTACTCATAAACACTGTGACCATGACACCCCTTCATCCACCCCTACTCATAAACACTGTGACCATGACACCCCTTCATCCACCCCTACTCTTAAACACTGTGACCATGACACCCCTTCATCCACCCCTACTCTTAAACACTGTGACCATGACACCCCTTCATCCACCCCTACTCTTAAACACTGTGACCGCTCCGTGTCTGAGGACAGTGGCTTCAGCTCCCTGGCTCTGGATAAGTCCCAGGACTCCACGGTGGACAATGATGGTTCCTTCCAGGAGCTGCTGTTGCCGTCAGGCAGCTCCAGGTGCAAGGAGACCCCCAGCAGGCTGGCCGAGATGAAGAGGAGGTAGGCTGGCAGAGCTTTTTCACTTCCAATGAATGCCCTCGAACAGTGTTTGTCAACTCCAGTCCTTGGGTACCCCCAACAGTATATACAAATGTGTGATGTTTGGCGTACTCAAGGACTGAAGTTGAGAAACATTGCCCTAGAAAATTTCAGTTTTGTATATTTATGGTGTTTTGTAGTTTAATTATTGTAATATTTATTAATTTCATTATAAGTTGTACTTGGTGTAATTCAGTTTGCATCTTGCTTCCGTTTTGTAAAATGATTTATTAAGTAAATAAATAAACATCATCATCATCAGGTCCAGACTGGAGCGCCAGCGCCGCCTCTCCACTCTCCGAGAGGGGGGTTCCCAGTCTGAGGGGGACCGTGACGTCAGGGCCCTGGCAGCCCACAGAACTCATCACAGAGAGAAGAACCTGACATCCCAGGCACATCTGGAGCGCAGCATCTTCAAGGAGGATGACCGTGACGTCTTCCTGGACGTGACTCCGCCGAAAACAGCCACCGTTAAGCTAGAGGACCTGTCCCTCACGCCGGCCCTGCAGATGATCCAGGCCCTGTCCCAGAGGACCTCCGGGATGTTGCTGGAGCAGACCAGTATGGAGGAGCTGCTGAGGGCCTCGGAGAAAGAGGCCTTCAGGACCACCATGCCCCTGGCCGGGCTGATCGGCAGGAAGATGGGCCTGGGGAAGGTAGACATCTTTACTGAGCTGAAGAAGAAGAATCTCAGACACATCCTGGCTATGATCCTCAATCAGCTGTCCTCTGAAGATGTCTATAGGTGAGGATTTTATTTACTGTATATACAATGCCTTCAGAAAGTATTCATACCCCTTGACTTATTCCACATTTTGTTGTGTTACAGCCTGAATTAAAAATGGATTAAATAAATAAAATAAAAATCTCACCCAATACACCATAATGACAGTGAAAACATGTTTTTAGAAATTGTAGCAAATGTATTGAAAATGAAATACGTATCTCATTTACATAGGTATTCACACCCCTGAGTCAATACTTTGTAGAAGCACCTTTGGTGACGGTTATAATAATAATAATAATATGCCATTTAGCAGACGCTTTTATCCAAAGCGACTTACAGTCATGCGTGCATACATTTTTTTGTGTATGGGTGGTCCCGGGGATCGAACCCACTACCTTGGCGTTATAAGCGCCGTGCTCTACCAGCTGAGCTACAGAGGACCACTTTGAGTCGTCTTGTCTGTCAGGATTTTCTTCCCTGCTTCCGTCTGGCCACTCTCCTATAAAGCCCAGATCGGTGAAGTGCTGTAGAGACTGTTGTCCTTCTGGCAGGTGCTCCCATCTCAACCAAGGAACTCTGTAGTTCTGTCAGAGTGGTCATTGGGTTCTTGGTCACCTCCCTGATCAAGGTCCTTCTTTCCCGGTTGCTCAGTTTGGTCGGACGGCCAGCTCTAGGCAGAGTCTGGGTAATTCCATATTTTTTCGATTTCCTAATGATGGAGACCACTGTACTCTTGGAAACTTTCAACACTCTAGAAATTGTTTTATACTCTTCCTCAGATACAGTACCAGTCAAAAGTTTGGACACACCTACTCATTCCAGGGTTTTTCTTAATTTTTTACTATTTTCCACATTGTAGAATAATAGTGAAGACATCAAAACTATGAAATAACACATATGGAATCATGTAGTAACCAAAAAAGTGTTTAACAAATCAAAATATATGTGAGATTCTTCAAAGTAGCCACCCTTTGCCTTGATGACAGCTTTGCACACTCTTGGCATTCTCTCAACCAGCTTCATGAGGTAGTCACCTGGAATGCATTTCAATTAACAGGTGTACCTTCTTAAAAGTTAATTTGTGGAATTTATTTCCTTAATGCGTTTGAGGCAATCAGTTGTGTTGTGACAAGGTAGGGGTGGTATACAGAAGATATCCCTATTTGGTAAAAGTCCAAGTCCATATTATGGCAAGAACAGCTCAAATAAGCAAAGAGAAACAACACTCCATCATTACTTTAAGACATGAAGGTCAGTCAATCCTGAACATTTCAATAACTTTGATAGTTTCTTCAAGTGCAGTCGCAAAAACCAAGCGCTATGATGAAACTGGCTCTCATGAGGACCGCCACAGGAATGGAAGACCCAGAGTTACCTCTGCTGCAGAGGATAAGTTCATTAGTTACCAGCCTCAGAAATTGCAGCCCAAATAAATGCTTCAGAGTTCAAGTAACAGACACATCTCAACATCAACTGTTCAGCGGAGACTACATGAATCAGGCCTTCATGGTTGAATTGCTGCAAAGAAGCCACTACTAAAGGACACCAATAATAAGAAGACTTGCTTAGGCCAAGAAACATGAGCAATGGACATTAGACCGGTGGAAATCTGTCCTTTGGTCTAATGAGTACAAATTTGAGATGTTTGGTTCCACCCGCCGTGTCTTTGTGAGACGCAGAGTAGGTGAACGGATTATCTCCTTATGTGTGGTTCCCACCCTGAAGCATGGAGGAGGAGGTGTGATGGTGCTTTGCTGGTGACACTGTCTGTGATTTATTTAGAATTCAAGGCACACTTAACCAGCATGGCCACCACAGCATTCTGCAGCGATACGCCATCCCATCTGGTTTGGGCTTAGTGGGACTATCATTTGTTTTTCAACAGTACAATGACCCAAAACACACCTCCAGGCTGTGTAAGGGCTATTTGACCAAGAAGGAGAGTGATGGAGTGCTGCATCAGATGACCTGGCCTCCACAATCACCCGACCTCAACCCAATTGAGATGGTTTGGGATGAGTTGGACCGCAGAGTGAAGGAAAAGCAGCCAACAAGTGCTCAGCATATGTGGGAAGTCCTTCAAGACTGTTGGAAAAGCATTCCTCATGAAGCTGGTTGAGAGAATGCCAAGAGTGTGCAAAGCTGTCGTCAAGGCAAAGGGTGGCTACTTTGAAAAATTTAAAATATGTTTAACACGTTTTTTGGTTAGTACATCATTCCATATGTGTTATTTCATAGTTTTGATGTCTTCACTATTATTCTACAATGTAGAAAATAGTTTTAAAAAATAAAGAAAAACCCTTGAATGAGTATGTGTGTCCAGACTTTTGACTGGTACTGTATGTAAATGAGATTTCTGTATTTCAATTTTTAATCATATTTGCTAACATTTCAAAACATGTTTTCACTTTTGTCATTATGGGGTGTTGTGTGCAGATGGGTGAGAAACAATCCATGTTGAATTCAGGCTGTAACACAACAAAATATGGAATAAATCAAGGGGTGTGAATACTTTCTGAAGGCAGTGTGTGTTACAGATCCACCGACGCGTGTGCGATCAAAACGCTGCCTAGAACATTCTACCACGTCATTGTCATGACATTGTTGCGTGTGTTCTGCTGGTCCACAGGGTTGGTCAGGTGTCTGATAGTTGGAATGAGATCGTAGTTCAAAACAAGATGTCCGACCGCAGGAGGAGACACTACCTGAGGGACGCCAAGGCAGCTCTGGAGGTGAGGACGCCACCTGTAACCGCGCTGATCCAGGATCAGGTCCCATCTGGCCATGTAGTCTTATTCATTTATGATCTAAAAAGGCAAAACTGATCCCAGATCAGCACTCGTACTGAGACACTTAATGAATATAGCTCCAGTCAGATTTTCTATAAATAGTACACATCTACTTTCATTCCCTGTGTGTGTGCAGCTTGGCAGTGCAGTCCATGTCCCTGATGCAGAGACCAGGTTGACCCTGCTGAGCCGGTCAGCCCTGAAGTCAGTCCAGGCCCAGTCCAGGACCCCCAGTTCCAGGCCCTGTGGTACCCCCCAGTCAGCCACGGGAACAGGCTCTTTAACCCCCGTCCAGCACAACTCAGCCAGCAAACAGGACATGTTCGTACAGGTTAGTCCACTTTGTAATGTACAGGAATGTTTTTATGGTCACATTATGAGGCCATATGTTTCAGGTATATGAAAATAAGAGATTTGTTTATGGCCGTGATTAATTAAAACAGCATTTGACACACAGGGATGTTTTTTTTTCTCTTAAACACACATCCAACTAACGTCACTATTTTATGATACCTCATTGCTGTACGTTTATCAAATAAGCCAAATATTGTGAATCCCTCTCTGTAGAGAAGGCCACTAGCCCTAATGTTATATTGTGGATCCCTCCCTGTAGAGAAGGACACTAGCCCTAATGTTATATTGTGGATCCCTCCCGGTAGAGAAGGACACTAGCCCTAATGTTATATTGTGGATCCCTCCCTGTAGAGAAGGACACTAGCCCTAATGTTATATTGTGGATCCCTCCCGGTAGAGAAGGACACTAGCCCTAATGTTATATTGTGGATCCCTCCCTGTAGAGAAGGACACTAGCCCTAATGTTATATTGTGGATCCCTCCCTGTAGAGAAGGACACTAGCCCTAATGTTATATTGTGGATCCCTCCCTGTAGAGAAGGACACTAGCCCTAATGTTATATTGTGGATCCCTCCCGGTAGAGAAGGACACTAGCTCTAATGTTATATTGTGGATCCCTCCCTGTAGAGAAGGACACTAGCCCTAATGTTATATTGTGGATCCCTCCCGGTAGAGAAGGACACTAGCCCTAATGTTATATTGTGGATCCCTCCCTGTAGAGAAGGACACTAGCCCTAATGTTATATTGTGGATCCCTCCCTGTAGAGAAGGACACTAGCCCTAATGTTATATTGTGGATCCCTCCCTGTAGAGAAGGACACTAGCCCTAATGTTATATTGTGGATCCCTCCCTGTAGAGAAGGACACTAGCCCTAATGTTATATTGTGGATCCCTCCCTGTAGAGAAGGACACTAGCCCTAATGTTATATTGTGGATCCCTCCCGGTAGAGAAGGACACTAGCCCTAATGTTATATTGTGGATCCCTCCCTGTAGAGAAGGACACTAGCCCTAATGTTATATTGTGGATCCCTCCCTGTAGAGAAGGACACTAGCCCTAATGTTATATTGTGGATCCCTCCCTGTAGAGAAGGACACTAGCCCTAATGTTATATTGTGGATCCCTCCCTTTAGAGAAGGACACTAGCCCTAATGTTATATTGTGGATCCCTCCCGGTAGAGAAGGACACTAGCCCTAATGTTATATTGTGGATCCCTCCCTGTAGAGAAGGACACTAGCCCTAATGTTATATTGTGGATCCCTCCCTGTAGAGAAGGACACTAGCCCTAATGTTATATTGTGGATCCCTCCCTGTAGAGAAGGACACTAGCCCTAATGTTATATTGTGGATCCCTCCCTGTAGAGAAGGACACTAGCCCTAATGTTATATTGTGGATCCCTCCCTGTAGAGAAGGACACTAGCCCTAATGTTATATTGTGGATCCCTCCCTGTAGAGAAGGACACTAGCCCTAATGTTATATTGTGGATCCCTCCCGGTAGAGAAGGACACTAGCCCTAATCTCTGTTATGTTGTGTTTTCCGTCCTCCTAGGTGGCCAAAACCCTCTTCAGTGATGAATGTCTGAAGCCCTGCCCTCGATGCAGGCACCCTGCTAGGTGTCACTCAGTGAAGATGGAGGGTGTGTGCAGCAGGGTTGACTGTGGCTTCCAGTTCTGTACAGGCTGCCTTTGTGCCTTCCACGGGTCCAAAGAGTGCGTCAGCGTGTCGGCCATGCGACGCAGCAAAAAGGATGTTCTTCCCGGGAGTGCTCAGAGCAAGCGCAACGTCAGGCGATTGTGACTGGGTTTTTATATGTGTAGTTGTTTTTGAAGTTATTTGTACCTCCGGTTACCTTTTTTTAATGTGTTTTATATGCGATGTGTTTTTAATTATGGGTCAGCGAGGAGCAGCACCAGTAGAATCAATCAGACATGAAATGGCTACTGAATGCTGAGCTCCTGCTGGGATAATTAATTGATCTACAGAATGTTGTTTCTCTTCTCAGCTTGATTTTCATGGTTTTATATGAATGTATCTGTATACTACTGTATATTGTCTACTTTTACAACTGGCTGTACAAATGTTTTATAGATTATTTTAAATAAAGTTGTACTTTTACATATTTATTTGACGTTGTTTCATAGGCATGTGAACAATGACAATGTGTTTTGTATCAAATAGTTTTTATCGTTATGGCGCCATCTACTGGTTAATGTCATTCACTTGACCGTCGCATTCACTGAGAAAGTACTACCGCCTATTCCTCTCTGAAATATAATAAATAAATGCCACTGTGTTTAGTAATGTGCCTTAGTAGCGTGTTATGGTTAATCATCTCTACTTTACTATGAGAAGGCTGAATAAAATGCAGTATATTTAGTAGTTTAAAAATGGATGAATGCCACTCCAGTTAATGTTTCCTCAGCGTCACGACTTTTACTGCCCCCTCTGCAATGTGATTGAGTTCACTTCCATGGCAACCCCTCTGTCGGTAATTACACTGAAAGGTCTGGTGACGGAGGGTCAGAGGTGTTCCGGGCATAGAGCCCCTGGCTGACGTTTCTGGGTGAATTATAACTACTGACAACTGTAGTACATAAAGTGAAGAATGTTGGGGAAGATTACAACAGGTGAGTCCGGGAATTCTAGAACAGCTGAATAAAACGTTTGCCCTCTGTGGTGAGAGAACATTCAACGTTAAAAACTACTGGGAAGTTCAATGCGTTCATGACAACCGAGAACTCGGTGGGCAAAAACGCGCTCCTGCTGGGAAACTCGTTTCGGACGGTCATCCAACTCGGAATTCCAAGCCGGGATCTCTGGCCTCTTTCTAGAGCTCCGGCTTGAAAATCGCTGACGTCATGATTTGACCTCGTTTCCCGAGTTACCAGTTGTCTTGGACGCTCGGAAGTCAGAGATTTCCGAGATCCCAGTTGATCTGAAGGTGGCATCAGTTGTCTTAAAAGCACCATAAATGTCTCGAATTTTTTCTTCCATAGATCCACCTTACCTTACCATCGATAATTTCGTGAGTAACCTATTTATAAAAATTAAAAAACGAATGTATTTTTCTAAACGTTTCAACTTGTCATATTGACTACTGAGCATTGTACTGTGTTGAACAACTTTTAATATGACTTCTAGGATTCTGGCAAGGGATTTAAAGTGAATGCTGTAGTTTTTCCCAATATCAACACATTGAATACTAACTAACCTATGTCTTCTGTTCAATGTCCACAGGAGGACTGTCTGGCTTCTGATGATGTTCTGGTGCACTTCTTTAATGAGTTCCTCCGTCTACCTGTAAACATAATGTCACATTTCTACTTTGGCTATATTTTACTTTATTCAGTAACCAAAGTTTATTTTCACTGTGGATGAATGCCAAAACTTTTCTAAAGCACAAATATGTTGGAAATTGTTACGCTTGTGGAAATGCTTGATTTCACAGTCCTCAATGGTTGAACAGATTTAAGATAATTTACCAATTACACGGGCTACGCTTTCCCTGTATCTATTCTGTCCGAATCTGAGATTTTCTTTTAATTCTTCTGTTAATCAAATAATGTCCCAATGTCCTGTTTCCTTCCAACACAGTCTTTCCCTGAGTGTGTACAGTACAACAAGGAGACTGGTGTGTTTGAGGTGGTCAGTGATGCAACGGAGGCTCTATCTAGGAGGATCAGGTCAGACCTGCAGTACTTTCAATCACAACCTTTCACTGACCCAACAGAGCTGGCTGCTAGACCCATGGTGGACAACCGCTACACTGTTCTGGTCAGTTCACATTCTCCTGTTCCTTTATAGCATGTCATCTTGATATTGAATACTGCATTGTGGGAAAGAGCTTGCAAGTGAGCATTTCACTGTACTGTTTTACACCTGTTGTACAATTGACAAGTAAACTGTCAATTCGATTTGCCAACCACCACATTGCCCTCGTAAGTTTAGTCAAACTAAAGATTATGGCTTTTTTTATTCAAGTGGTCCTCGGTAGCTCAATTGGTAGAGCATGGCGCTTGTAACGCCAGGGTAGTGGGTTCGATCCCCGGGACCACCCATACGTAAAAAGAAATGTATGCACACCTGACTTTAAGTCACTTTGGATAAAAGCATCTGCTAAATGGCATATTATATTATCATATTATTCAAGTTTCTCATCAGATTAGTTGGTTGATTCATGATATGGAGTTTATGAAATCGGACACCTGTGTGTGGCATTATCTAAATGAGAATAATAATCATTGATTTGAATGTCTTAACAGCGCTTGGACAGAGAACAAGGAGTGGAGTGGATCCTAAAAGAAAGAGTACCCTTGTTTATTCAAAGTGACTGCTACTTTGAGTACAGGTAATCCCCAATGTTTTATTAGTGTGGGTAATATAACCTGTTGATGCATGTCTTGATATCAGCACTGCCCTTATCCTGATCCTGTCTGTCCTGACTTAATCTGTCTTGATATCAGCACTGCCCTGATCCTGATCCTGTCTGTCCTGACTTAATCTGTCTTGATATCAGCACTGCCCTTATCCTGATCCTGTCTGTCCTGACTTAATCTGTCTTGATATCAGCACTGCCCTTATCCTGATCCTGTCTGTCCTGACTTAATCTGTCTTGATATCAGCACTGCCCTTATCTTGATCCTGTCTGTCCTGACTTAATCTGTCTTGATATCAGCACTGCCCTGATCCTGATCCTGTCTGTCCTGACTTAATCTGTCTTGATATCAGCACTGCCCTGATCCTGATCCTGTCTGTCCTGACTTAATCTGTCTTGATATCAGCACTGCCCTGATCCTGATCCTGTCTGTCCTGACTTTTGGAATGGGTATTCTATTCCTGTGAACACAAGCTGGTTGTGACCTGACACGATTTGCGGCGCAACCACACATGACATCGCTAGGTGCCGTCGGTGCAACCCAACCTATAGGCCTACTTCCACCCAACCTATATACTTCCACCCAACCTATATACTTCCACCCAACCTATAGGTCTACTTCCACCCAACCTATAGGTCTACTTCCACCCAACCTATAGGTCTACTTCCACCCAACCTATATACTTCCACCAACCTATAGGTCTACTTCCACCCAACCTATATACTTCCACCCAACTTATATACTTCCACCAACCTATAGGTCTACTTCCACCCAACCTATATACTTCCACCCAACTTATATACTTCCACCAACCTATAGGTCTACTTCCACCCAACTTATATACTTCCACCCAACCTATATACTTCCACCAACCTATAGGCCTACTTCCACCCAACCTATAGGTCTACTTCCACCCAACCTATAGGTCTACTTCCACCCAACCTATATACTTCCACCAACCTATAGGTCTACTTCCACCCAACCTATAGGCCTACTTCCACCCAACCTATAGGTCTACTTCCACCCAACCTATAGACCTACTTCCTGCAGCTCATGGATACCTAATGCCACATACATCTCTCCTGCGTGCCATGTTACCATATACTGTACCTGTTGAGAGCAGGCGACTCTCTCTGACCCACACTACACCTGCCTGTCACACACCTAATGTAACACACCTGTATTGGCAGAGTGAAGGTAGACATGCCCTGAGACAGTGACAGAATAATATCCTACTCCAGGGACAAAACTTTTGATTGATTGATTGATGTGTGTTTGATGCTTGACGGTGTTTCCCAGGTTAGCGAAGCTGCTTTCTCAGTGGGGCTCTCGGAGCTGGAACCAGAAGAGGGATGGCGTCTCAGTCCAACACCCTGTCACCACAGAGCCCGTCTGTCCTTCCCCTGGGCCTGATGACAGAGAGACCCTGATGAAGGTCCTCTATGTCTCACTGGGGCAGGTCAGCACATCCTGGTTATTCATATAGATTATATGTCTGAATATGATGTCAATATGGTTAAGTACAGTGGAGATCATTATCCGTCATCACATCTTATATAAACCCTTGTTTTGTGGTGTTGGTGGAACAGTAGTTGGATATATATGCTGTGTATGATCCAGGGATTTCTTTGTCTCTCTCACCCCAGGCGACACTTTCCTGTCTGTGTTCTCTGTGTGTCTGCAGGCCTCAGTAACAGACGTGTTGACTATGGCTGAGGTCAAGGACAAGCAGCATCCTGTCTTTACCCAGTCTGTGAAAACCCCAGTGTGCTCCCTGGGCCGGGAGGGACGGAGGGGTCTGACCTCAGCCTGCTTCTCCTGCATCCCTGACTCAGAGTCCTACGCCCTCTCTTCCTCACTCCTCGTCCCCCGTCCTCTCTGCTCTTCAGTTGTAGACTGGGACAGGAGACAGGGAGCCCACAGCCCAAACCAGGAGATGACAGTCTACCACACAGAGACAGAGGCAGGAACTACAGATCAGGGTAATGGGGACCCCAACCCCCAGAATCCCTCCTGTTATAGTCCAGTAGAACAGCTTGCTGTCAGTCTGATGGAGCGGATACTGAGAGATGTGGGGACAGAGATGGACGACAGACAGGTCACCATGGGGACAGAGATGGACGACAGACAGGTCACCATGGAGACAGAGATGGACGACAGACAGGTCACCATGGGGACAGAGATGGACAAGAGACAGGTCACCATGGTGACAGAGATGGACGACAGACAGGTCACCATGGGGACAGAGATGGACGACAGACAGGTCACCATGGGGACAGAGACGGACGACAGACAGGTCACCATGGTGACAGAGATGGACGACAGACAGGTCACCGTGGGGACAGAGACGGACGACAGACAGGTCACCATGGGGACAGAGATGGACGACAGACAGGTCACCATGGGGACAGAGATGGACAAGAGACAGGTCACCATGGTGACAGAGATGGACGACAGACAGGTCACCATGGGGACAGAGACGGACGACAGACAGGTCACCATGGGGACAGAGACGGACGACAGACAGGTCACCATGGGGACAGAGACGGACGACAGACAGGTCACCATGGGGACAGAGACGGACGACAGACAGGTCACCATGGGGACAGAGACGGACGACAGACAGGTCACCATGGGGACAGAGACGGACGACAGACAGGTCACCACGGGGACAGAGATGGACAAGCGACAGGTCACCCTGGGGACAGAGATGGACAAGAGACAGGTCACCATGGTGACAGAGATGGACATGAGTTGGAGTAGCAGCAGTAGCAGTGGTGAGGAGACAGGTGGTCCCCACACAGAGAGCCCCTGTGAGGGAGGTCCAGCCGCCAGCCACAGCAGACTGGAGGAGCAGGAGGAGGGTGGAGTGTCAGAGGAGGATGACCCTGACCTTAGCTTCTATGATGGCTATGGTAGTATCCATGGTGATAGACAGGGTCTTGGTGAGTTTAAGGAGTTCTTAAAGGGAACACCAGGAGAGAAGCTGTTGCGTCTGTGGATGGATATAGAGAGACTGAACACCCTACAGGACGGTAGGAGGAAAAACAGGTATTCATATACACATTCAGTATTTCCTTAAAGGTCCAAATGCAGCAGTTTTGATCTCAATATCAAATCTTTTCTGGGTAACAATGAAGTACCTTACTGTGATTAAAATGGTCAAAATGAAACAAAAATAGCTTCTTAGCAAAAGGCAATTTCTCAAACAAAAATGTTGCTATGACTGTCTAGGAGTGGTCTTAGTGGGGAGGGGACAACAGAACATGTTATGTTATTGGCAGAGAGGTTTGGAACTCTCTTTCTTATTGGTCTATTAACTAATTAACTAATTTACCTCATGGTTATGTCACCATGGAAGGCCAAAACTCCATCCCACCAAAACAGGCAGAAATGTCAAAGCTCTTACACTAAAAGGGTATTATCATAATTTTCACAATTTCACAGTATTATTCCAACCTCATAGTGTGGAAATATATATAAAACACAGGAAAATCACATTTTTGACTGCACTGGGCCTTTAACCCACAACTCCTAACCTTCACCTTAATCCTGACCCAAACCCTAACCTGAACCCCTAAATCCGAACCATTAACCGTAACCCTAAACCTAAACCCTAACCTAAACCTAAACCCTAACCTAAACCTAAACCCTAACCTAAACCTAAACCCTAACCTAAACCCACCATTGAAGTATAGAACCTGAGATGCCAATGAGCCTTCCTCTTAACCAGTGACGTGATTGACTGATTGATTAATTGTGACAGGCATTTGGTCCAGATGCGTAGCTGCTACCTGCTGACCAGTGGCCAGAGCAGTCTGAATGGTGAGCTGTTGACCAGACTGGGTCTCTCTACCTCCCCCTGCTGGAGAGAGAACAGACTGCAGAGAGCACAGCCCCGCCTCACTGAGGCACTGCTCTGCTACTGGTGAGGAGACTGGTTGACAAGGTCATCCAAACCAGGGGTTTTCAAACCCCCAGACGTTCCATGTATTTGAACTATTCCAGAGCTAGCACACCCGATTTAACATTGTAATAATGTTTATATACTGTTTTACCCACTTCATATGTACATTTATATACTGTATTCTAGTCATGGCTCATCCTATATAACTACTGCTGTACACACTAATTACATTCGATTTTAGGCAACTAGCCAACTAGCTCAGCTGGTAGAGCACGGCGCTTGTAACGCCAAGGTAGTGGGTTCGATCCCCGGGACCACCCATATACAAAAAATGTATGCACGCATGACTGTAAGTCGCTTTGGATAAAAGCGTCTGCTAAATGGCATAGTATTATTATTATTATTATTATTATTATTATTATTTGATTAGGTGACATTTGTTAAACGTCTGGGGGTCCTAGTGGAGAGGTTTGAAAACCACTGGTCCGTACCATCCAATCTGTTGTTTACAGGATCCAATAGTTCCTGTATTTTATTGCAGCAGGGGCACAACTTTCACTGGGGACGAGGGGGACATGTCCCCTCCACATTCTGAAAATGCATGTTTGTCCCCCCCTCTCCATTTCTATCATTGGAATGTGATACAAAATGAGGCATCGTTGTGCTTTAGGACCATGCGGACTCCTCCGAGCGGTCGGGTAGGCTGTTTGGAGTGTTTATCCGACTGGATAAAAAATAAAAATAAATGTTTAAAGAAATATGTCCCCCCCCCACTTCTAAAACCAAAGTTGTGCCCCTGGATGGCAGTACTACAATGCATAATGAAGATCTATTTTTACAAGGTTATTTTGACCAAATTAAATATTGACTAGCCTGTGACCTGAACTATGATCATGCTATGATCATGTGTTCCATTCTGTCTCTTATTTCTGTGGTTATATTAAAGGAATGTGTTAATAATAATGTAATGTTCATGTTATGTCGCCCCTTTCAATTTATATATTGTAGCGATCCTCGCTATATGACCCACGTCACAATTCTCACTAAGTGGGTTAACCTTATTGGCGCGATGCGTGGGGTGACCTGGGTTCGCTTCCTGCTCCCTCCGGTCGCTACAGCATGTATAGTCTGCCTTAATTAGTGTTTGTCCTCTGGATGTGGTACACTTCTGGTACAATGACCTGACCAAGATCCTGGCTGGATCCATGACCTGACAAAGATCCTGGCAGGATCCAAGACCTGACGAAGATCCTGGCAGGATCCATGACCTGACCAATATCCTGGCAGGATCCATGACCTGACCAATATCCTGGCAGAATCCATGACCTGACCAAGATCCTGGCAGGATCAATGACCTGACCAAGATCCTGGCAGGATCCATGACCTGACGAAGATCCTGGCAGGATCCATGACCTGACGAAGATCCTGGCAGGATCCATGACCTGATGAAGATCCTGGCAGAATCCATGACCTGACGAAGATCCTGGTAGGATCCATGACCTGACCAAGATCCTGGCAGGATCCATGACCTGACCAAGATCCTGGCAGGATCCATGACCTGACGAATATCCTGGCAGGATCAATGATCTGACCAAGATCCTGGCAGGATCCATGACCTGACCAATATCCTGGCAGAATCTATGACCTGACCAAGATCCTGGCAGGATCCATGACCTGACCAAGATCCTGGCAGGATCCATGACCTGACGAATATCCTGGCAGGATCAATGACCTGACCAAGATCCTGGCAGGATCAATGACCTGACCAATATCCTGGCAGAATCCATGACCTGACCAAGATCCTGGCAGGATCCATGACCTGACCAAGATCCTGGCAGGATCCATGACCTGACGAAGATCCTGGCAGGATCCATGACCTGACCAAGATCCTGGCAGGATCAATGACCTGACGAATATCCTGGCAGGATCAATGATCTGACCAAGATCCTGGCAGGATCCATGACCTGACCAAGATCCTGGCAGGATCCATGACCTGACCAAGATCCTGGCAGGATCCAAACGTTGTTTGTTTGTGAATAAAGGTATGTGGTGGAGCTTATGAGTGTGTATTGGTATGAATGTTTTCCTGTTGTGGTGTGTACTGGTTGTGGGTCTCAGGGGCCCAAGGTTCAGGCTGAGTCAGAGAGCAGCAGATCCTCTCAGACTGTCACTGTGGAGGAAGAGACCGCTATGCTATCCCTCTGGTGTCGACCCTAACCCTCGTTACACCACCCTGCACCCTCTCACCTGTATACCTAGACCCACCATCTGCCCAGACACCTCTCTACCCAGGGACAGAACCCCCACACCAGGACACACACAGGTATTAGGTGTGACCGACAGAGAGTTGAGACAAGCGCTTTGAGATGTCTATATTTGATGAAAAGCGCTGTATAAAGTTGAATAAACTATTATTATTATTACACGTGTGTGATGTCAGACAGGTTCTGCCAGCAGCAGAAGCAGCAGCAGTCGTCCTGTTCTAGGGGACAGGAGGATGGAGAGGATGTTGCAGGCCCTACATGTGGACTCACGGGCCGGGTTCTACTTCACACACTTCTGTGAACGCTCTGGAAACCAGGTACAAACACCTCCCTCTCTCTCTCTCTCTACACACCTTTCAAACCAATTTTTAACATCTCGACACATTTTTTTGCCAAATTATTATTAATGCTGTATATCAAATCCAATTATTATTATGTCGAAAAGGGTATATCTGTCAATTCAATTCAAAGGGCTTTATTGGCATGGGAAACGTATGTTTACGTTGCCGAAGCAAGTGACTGAGATAATGAACAAAAGTGAAATAAACAATCAGAAATTAACAGTAAAGATTACACTCCCAAAATAATAGAGCCATTTAATGTTATAGAGCCATTTAAAATGTTATATTATGGCTATGTAGAGTGTTGTAATGATGTGCAAATAGTTGAAGTATGAAAGGGAAAATAAATAAACATAAATATGGGTTGTATTTACAATGGTGTTGTTTATCCACTGGTTGCCCTTTTCTTGTGGCAACAGGTCACACATCTTGCAGCTGTGATGGCACACTGTGGTTTTTCACCCAGTAGATATGGGAGTTTATGAAAATGGGGTTTGTTTTCTAATTCTTTGTGGGTCTGTGTAATCTAAAGGAAGTACAGTGGGGGAAAAAAGTATTTAGTCAGCCACCAATTGTGCAAGTTCTCCCACTTAAAAAGATGAGAGAGGCCTGTAATTTTCATCATAGGTACACGTCAACTATGACAGACAAAATGAGAAAAAAAAATCCAGAAAATCACATTGTAGGATTTTTAATTAATTTATTTGCAAATTATGGTGGAAAATAAGTATTTGGTCAATAACAAAAGTTTCTCAATACTTTGTTATATACCCTTTGTTGGCAATGACACAGGTCAAACGTTTTCTGTGAGTCTGCACAAGGTTTTCACACACTGTTGCTGGTATTTTGGCCCATTCCTCCATGCAGATCTCCTCTAGAGCAGTGATGTTTTGGGGCAACACGGACTTTCAACTCCCTCTAAAGATTTTCTATGGGGTTGAGATCTGGAGACTGGCTAGGCCACTCCAGGACCTTGAAATGCTTCTTACGAAGCTACTCCTTCGTTGCCTGGGCGGTGTGTTTGGGATCATTGTCATGCTGAAAGACCCAGCCACGTTTCATCTTTAATGCCCTTGCTGATGGAAGGAGGTTTTCACTCAAAATCTCACGATACATGGCCCCATTCATTCTTTCCTTTACACGGATCAGTCGTCCTGGTCCCTTTGCAGAAAAACTGCCCCAAAGCATGATGTTTCCACCCCATGCTTCACAGTAGGTATGGTGTTCTTTGGATGCAACTCAGCATTCTTTGTCCTCCAAACACGACGAGTTGAGTTTTAACCAAAAAGTTATATTTTGGTTTCATCTGACCATATGACATTCTCCCAATCCTCTTCTGGATCATCCAAATGCACTCTAGCAAACTTCAGATGGGCCTGGACATGTACTGGCTTAAGCAAGGGGACACGTCTGGCACTGTAGGATTTGAGTCCCTGGCGGCGTAGTGTGTTACTGATGGTAGGCTTTGTTACTTTGGTCCCAGCTCTCTGCAGGTCATTCACTAGGTCCCCCCGTGTGGTTCTGGGATTTTTGCTCACCGTTCTTGTGATCGTTTTGACCCCACTGGGTGAGATCTTGCGTGGAGCCCCAGATCGAGGGAGATTATAAGTGGTCTTGTATGTCTTCCATTTCCTAATAATTGCTCCCACAGTTGATTTCTTCAAGCCAAGCTGCTTACCTATTGCAGATTCAGTCTTCCCAGCCTGGTGCAGGTCTACAATTTTGTTTCTGGTGTCCTTTGACAGCTCTTTGGTCTTGGCCATAGTGGAGTTTGGAGTGTGACTGTTTGAGGTTGTGGACAGGTGTCTTTTATACTGATAACAAGTTCAAACAGGTGCCATTAATACAGGTAACGAGTGGAGGACAGAGGAGCCTCTTAAAGAAGAAGTTACAGGTCTGTGAGAGCCAGAAATCTTGCTTGTTTGTAGGTGACCAAATACTTATTTTCCACCATCATTTGCAAATAAATTCATTAAAAATCCTACAATGTGATTTTCTGGAGAAAAAAATTCTCAATTTGTCTGTCATAGTTGACGTGTACCTATAATGAAAATGACAGGCCTCTCTCATCTTTTTAAGTGGGAGAACTTGCACAATTGGTGGCTGACTAAATACTTTTTTTCCCCACTGTATGTGTCTCTAATATGGTCATACATTTGGCAGGAGGTTTCTCTTGAGAGCCAGGTCTGCCTACGGCGGCCTTTTTCAATAGCAAGGCTATGCTCATTGGGGGGCACCCCGCAGGTCTGGGAGAGTGTCTCGCTGTGGTTGGCCAGGGAAAACATTTGGTTTTGAGGCACAGTCACGGGAAATACTTGTGTTTACCCGTCTAACTGTAAGTGGCTCTGGATAAGATTGTCTGCTAAATGACTAACATGTAAATGTATGGTAACAGGGTTGAGATAACCACTTGTGCGTTGGGGAAAGTAGAAGAAGCTTTTTCTATCACTCCCTTCAGTGCTGTGGCCACCCTTTCCTGCTGTGTTCTCAGGTCGTTTGTGCCTGTGTGTATTATTATGTGGCTGGGTGATCCTAGTTGGTCCTCAGACAGAAGGTCTAGGGCGCGCTGGGTGTTTGGACACCCGAGTCTGGCCTGCTGTGATGTCGAGACTTTGGTCAGGGTCTGAAGTGGGCTGTTCTGTTGGCTTCTCTGCGGGGGTGGCCAGCTCTCTAATGGGTTGTTCTCTGTCACACGTCATCGTTCTCACCTTCTCCTCCAGCACTCTGATCCTCTCCTCTAGTGCTCTGTTCTTCTCCTGCTCCTGCTCTTTCTCCTGTTGATGTTGTCTCACCACAGTCCAGAGTGCAGACATGTCTCTCTCTACCTCCAGCTCTCCAGGTCTAGTTAAGGGGGTGTTATTGTGCTGGACTGTTGTCTGGGTCTGTGCTGACTGGAGTGTGTTCACCTGCTGTTCCAGCTCCACCTGCCTTACCTCCAGCTGGGTGAATTTATCCTTCATTTCAATGAGGGAGTAGTGCTCTGTGCTGGGAAGTTGACTTTCCGCTTGGGGTTGCTCGTCTGTGGTATTATGTAATGAAGAGGTCTGGTCTGACACGCTTGGGGTGGGGGTATCTTTCTCAAGGGAGAGCTTTTCCTGCTGAGCTATTTCTTTGATTAGGTGAAAGTCCAGCTGAAACTGTTTGGGGTTGCCCTGTACCATTACTGTTCCAGACTTGTACAGGTTGACGTTGGCTGACTCAGAGTCCTCGTTGTCTAGTATCCTGAGTTTCCACCCATCGCTGACACCCCCTATCTTAACAGAGGGGTAGTGTGTTAATATAGCACTGTGCCATGCCAGGGGATGGTCTGTGTGGATCATTAAGTTGCTTATGTTCCCATTTTTATAATAGTCAGCAAAAAGTGTCTCTTGATTTTCCATTAGGAGCTTATTTTTGTACTCTTTTTTTTTGGCAAGTCGGTTAGGACATCTACTTTGTGCATGACACAAGTAACTTTTCCAACAATTGTTTACAGACAGATTATACAGTGGGGGAAAAAAGTATTTAGTCAGCCACCAATTGTGCAAGTTCTCCCACTTAAAAAGATGAGAGAGGCCTGTAATTTTCATCATAGGTACACATCAACTATGACAGACAAAATGAGAAAAAATTTCTCCAGAAAAACACATTGTAGGATTTTTTATGAATTTATTTGCAAATTATGGTGGAAAATAAGTATTTGGTCACCTACAAACAAGCAAGATTTCTGGCTCTCACAGACCTGTAACTTCTTCTTTAAGAGGCTCCTCTGTCCTCCACTCATTACCTGTATTAATGGCACATGTTTGAACTTGTTATCAGTATAAAAGACACCTGTCCACAACCTCAAACAGTCACACTCCAAACTCCACTATGGCCAAGACCAAAGAGCTGTCAAAGGACACCAGAAACAAAATTGTAGACCTGCACCAGGCTGGGAAGACTGAATCTGCAATAGGTAAGCAGCTTGATTTGAATAAATCAACTGTGGGAGCAATTATTAGGAAATGGAAGACATACAAGACCACTGATAATCTCCCTCGATCTGGGGCTCCACGCAAGATCTCACCCCGTGGGGTCAAAATGATCACAAGAACGGTGAGCAAAAATCCCAGAACCACACGGGGGACCCTAGTGAATGACCTGCAGAGAGCTGGGACCAAAGTAACAAAGCCTACCATCAGTAACACACTACGCCGCCAGGGACTCAAATCCTGCAGTGCCAGACGTGTCCCCCTGCTTAAGCCAGTACATGTCCAGGCCCGTCTGAAGTTTGCTAGAGTGCATTTGGATGATCCAGAAGAGGATTGGGAGAATGTCATATGGTCAGATGAAACCAAAATATAACTTTTTGGTAAAAACTCAACTCGTCGTGTTTGGAGGACAAAGAATGCTGAGTTGCATCCAAAGAACACCATACCTACTGTGAAGCATGGGGGTGGAAACATCATGCTTTGGGGCTGTTTTTCTGCAAAGGGACCAGGACGACTGATCCGTGTAAAGGAAAGAATGAATGGGGCCATGTATCGTGAGATTTTGAGTGAAAACCTCCTTCCATCAGCAAGGGCATTGAAGATGAAACGTGGCTGGGTCTTTCAGCATGACAATGATCCCAAACACACCGCCCGGGCAACGAAGGAGTGGCTTCATAAGAAGCATTTCAAGGATCTGGAGTGGCCTAGCCAGTCTCCAGATCTCAACCCCATAGAAAATCTTTGGAGGGAGTTGAAAGTCCGTATTGCCCAGCGACAGCCCCAAAACATCACTGCTCTAGAGGAGATCTGCATGGAGGATTGGGCCAAAATACCAGCAACAGTGTGTGAAAACCTTGTGAAGACTTACAGAAAACGTTTGACCTGTGTCATTGCCAACAAAGGGTATATAACAAAGTATTGAGAAACTTTTGTTATTGACCAAATACTTATTTTCCACCATAATTTGCAAATAAATTCATAAAAAATCCTACAATGTGATTTTCTGGATTTTTTTTCTCATTTTGTCTGTCATAGTTGACGTGTACCTATGATGAAAATTACAGGCCTCTCTCATCTATTTAAGTGGGAGAACATGCACAATTGGTGGCTGACTAAATACTTTTTTCCCCCACTGTAATTCACTGTATCACAATTCCAGTGGGTCAGAAGTTTACATACACTAAGTTGACTGCCATTAAACAGCTTGGAAAATTCCAGAAGATTATGTCATGGCTTTAGAAGCTTCTGAGAGGCTAATTGACATCATTTGAGTCAATTGGAGGTTTACCTGTGGATGTATTTCAAGGCCTACCTTCAAACTCAGTGCCTCTTTGCTTGACATCATGGGAAAATTAAAAGAAATTAGCCAAGACCTCAGAAAAAAAATTGTAGACCTCCACAAGTCTGGTTCATCCTTGGGAGCAATTTCCAAACACCTGAAGGTACCACGTTCATCTGTGCAAACAATAGTACGCAAGTATAAACACCATTGGACCACGCAGCCGTCATACCGCTCAGGAAGGAGACGCGTTCTGTCTCCTAGAGATGAACGTACTTTGGTGCGAAAAGTGCAAATCAATCCCAGAACAACAGCAAAGGACCTTGTGAAGATGCTGGAGGAAACAGGTACAAAAGTATCTATATCCACAGTAAAACTAGTCATATATCGACATTACCTGAAAGGCCGCTCAGCAAGGAAGAAGCCACTGCTCCAAAACCGCCATTAAAAAGCAAGACTACGGTTTGCAACTGCACATGGGGATAAAGATCGTACTTTTTGGAGAAATTTCCTCTGGTCTGATGAAACAAAAATAGAACTGTTTGGCCATAATGACCATCGTTATGTTTGGAGGAAAAAGGTGGTTGCTTGCAAGCCGAAGAACACCATCCCAACCGTGAAGCATGGGTGTGACAGCATCATGCTGTGGGGGTGCTTTGCTGCAGGAGGGACTGGTGCACTTAACAAAATAGATGGCATCATGAGGAAGGGAAATTATGTGGATATATTGAAGCAACATCTCAAGACATCAGTCAGGAAGTTAAAGCTTGGTCGCAAATGGGTCTTCCAAATGGACAATGACCCCAAGCATACTTCCAAAGTTGTGGCAAAATGGCTTAAGGACAACAAAGTCAAGGTATTGGAGTGGCCATCACAAAGCCCTGACCTCAATCCTATAGAACATTTGTGGGCAGAACTGAAAAAGCGTGTGTTAGCAAGGAGGCCTACAAACCTGACTCAGTTACACCAGCTCTGTCAGGAGGAATTCACCCAACTTATTGTGGGAAGCTTGTGGAAGGCTACCCGAAACGTTTGACCCAAGTTAAACAATTTAAAGGCAATGCTACCAAATACTAATTGAGTGTATGTAAACTTCTGACCCACTGGGAATGTGATGAAATAAATAAAAGCTGAAATAAATCATTCTCTCTACTATTATTCTGACATTTCACATTCTTAAAATAAAGTGGTGATCCTAACTGACCTAAAACAGGGAATTATTACTAGGATTAAATGTCAGGAATTGTGAAAAACAGAGTTTAAATGTATCTGGCTAAAGTGTATGTAAACTTCCGACTTCAACTGTATCTGTCCTGCTGAAAAATCCAAGTTTATCTAACTCTAAATCTATCTTTTTGTAGAAACATGCTGAAAAGGGGAGGAGCTCATCTGCTCAGACCCCTGGTCTCTCTCTCTCTCTCTCTCTCTCTCTCTCTCTCTCTCTCTCTCTCTCTCTCTCTCTCTCTCTCTCTCTCTCTCTCTCTCTCTGCCTCTCTCTCTCTCTCTCTCTCTCTCTCTCTCTCTCTCTCTCTCTCTCTCTCTCTCTCTCTCTCTCTCTCTCTCTCTCTCTCTCTCTCTCTCTCTCTCTCTCTCTCTCTCTCTCTCTCTCTCTCTCTCTCTCTCTCTCCCCCCACTCCTCTCTCTCTCTCCCCCCCCCCCCCCCACCCCCTCACTCTCTCTCTCTCTCTCTCTCTCTCTCTCTCTCTCTCTCTCTCTCTCTCTCTCTCTCTCTCTCTCTCTCTCTCTCTCTCTCTCTCCCCCTCCCCCCACCCCCTCTCTCTCTCTCTCTCTCTCTCTCTCTCTCTCTCTCTCTCTCTCTCTCTCTCTCTCTCTCTCTCTCCCTCCCTCTTTCGCTCTCTCTCTCTCTCTCCCTCCCCCCCCCCCCCTCTCTCTCTCTCTCTATTCCCCTCTCTCTCTCTCTCTCTCTCTCTCCCCCTCCCCCCACCCCCCTCTTTCGCTCTCTCTCTCTCTCTCTCTCTATTCCCCCCTCTCTCTCTCTCTCTCTAACAGAGTGCTATTGTAACTATTTATTGTATCTTCTCAGCTGTGGGAGAATGCCGTGCACTTCTGGTGGGATCTGCAGCAGTACCACCAGCTCTTCTACCAAGATGGATTGGATCCCTACAGGGTACAGAGACAGGCTCATGTAAGATTGGATCCCTGGGGGGGGGGGGCTCACTCACTAATCTCTGAAACTAAAATGTTGCGTAATTGCATCAGATGCTGGATTAGATTCTGGTAACGATACTAGTGAAGTCTCCACCCCCATAAATGGAAACTCTCAGCCAAAGCATGGCCCAAATGTCCACGGCCCTTCCATATTTTCAAACACCTGCTTCGAAATGATCAGTGACAGAAAAATTTGCGGACCGGAAAAAAGTCCCTTGTTAGTCATCGCATCCCACAATCTGTTGACAGACTCTACATACTGCCTAGGGTTTAATATTTTCCCGGTATTTTACAAATGTTCCATCCCAAGAATAAATCCCTTTTCTTCCGGGTAACTCTGTATTTCCCGCCAAAACCGGAAGTGTAATTCAAAAGCATATAAAGCATGTGCTGTAAATAGGCCTATGTCTCGATTTGATCGAAAATTCAAGCCTGATGCTACCTGAGCCTGATGAGCCATACATTAAAGACATTTAATAAACCCTACATTAAATACATTTTATGAGCCGTTATCCAATACATATATGATATATAGGCTACTGCACACTATGCACGACAGAAAAACATAAAAGCCCCTAGATGTAGCTAGCTATATAATGCCCATAGATGTAGCTAGCTATATAAAGTCCATAGATGTAGCTAGCTATATAAAAGCCCATAGATGTAGCTAGCTATATAAAGCCCATAGATGTAGCTAGCTATATAAAGCCCATAGATGTAGCTAGCTATATAAAGCCCATAGATTTAGCTAGCTATATAAAGCCCATAGATGTAGCTAGCTATATAAAAGCCCATAGATGTATCTAGCTATATAAAAGCCCATAGATGTAGCTAGCTATATAAAGCCCATAGATGTAGCTAGCTATATAAAAGTCCATAGATGTAGCTAGCTATATAAAGCCCATAGATGTAGCTAGCTATATAAAGCCCATAGATGTAGCTAGCTATATAAAGCCCATAGATGTAGCTGGCTATATAAAGCCCATAGATGTAGCTAGCTATATAAAAGCCCCTAGATGTAGCTAGCTATATAAAGCCCCTAGATGTAGTTAGCTATATAAAGCCCATATATGTAGCTAGCTATATAAAGCCCATAGATGTAGCTAGCTATATAAAAGCCCATAGATGTAGCTAACTATATAAAAGCCCATAGATGTAGCTAGCTATATAAAGCCCATAGATGTAGCTAGCTATATAAAGCCCATAGATGTAGCTAGCTATATAAAGGCCATAGATGTAGCTAGCTATATAAAGCCCCTAGATGTAGCTAGCTATATAAAGCCCATATATGTAGCTAGCTATATAAAAGCCCATAGATGTAGCTAGCTATATAAAGCCCATAGATGTAGCTAGCTATATAAAAGCCCATAGATGTAGCTAGCTATATAAAAGCCCATAGATGTAGCTAGCTATATAAAGCCCATAGATGTAGCTAGCTATATAAAAGCCCATAGATGTAGCTAGCTATATAAAGCCCATAGATGTAGCTAGCTATATAAAGCCCCTAGATGTAGCTAGCTATATAAAGCCCATAGATGTAGCTAGCTATATGCTCTCTAGGCTAATCTTTTCCCACCTCCTCCACCACTAGTCCCACCCCTCCACTACTAGTCCCACCCCTCCACCACTACTCCCACCACTAGTCCCACCCCTCCACAACTAGTCCCACCCCTCCACCACTAGTCCCACCCCTCCACCACTAGTCCCACCCCTCCACCACTAGTCCCACCCATCCACCACTAGTGCCACCTCTCCACCACTAGTGCCACCCCTCCACCCCTCCACCACTAGTCCCACCCCTCCACCACCCCTCCACCACTAGTCCCACCCCTCCACCACTAGTCCCACCTCCTCCACCACTAGTCCCACCCCTCCACCACTAGTGCCACCCCTCCACCCCTCCACCACTAGTCCCACCCCTCCACCACCCCTCCACCACTAGTCCCACCCCTCCACCACTAGTCCCACCTCCTCCACCACTAGTCCCACCTCCTCCACCACTAGTCCCACCCCTCCACCACTAGTCCCACCCCTCCACCACTAGTCCCACCTCCTCCACCACTAGTCCCACCCCTCCACCACTAGTGCCACCCCTCCACCCCTCCACCACTAGTGCCACCCCTCCACCACTAGTGCCACCCCTCCACCACTAGTCCCACCCCTCCACCACTAGTGCCACCCCCTCCACCACTAGTCCCACCCTCCACCGCTAGTTCCACCCCTCCACCACTAGTTCCACCCCTCCACCACTAGTCCCACCCCTCCACCACTAGTCCCACCTCCTCCACCACTAGTCCCACCCCTCCACCACTAGTCCCACCCCTCCACCACTAGTGCCACCCCTCCACCCCTCCACCCCTCCACCACCCCTCCACCACTAGTGCCACCCCTCCACCACTAGTGCCACCCCTCCACCGCTAGTTCCACCCCTCCACCACTAGTTCCACCCCTCCACCACTAGTGCCACCCCTCCACCCCCTCCACCACTAGTGCCACCCCTCCACCCCTCCACCACTAGTTCCACCCCTCCACCACTAGTTCCACCCCTCCACCACTAGTGCCACCCCTCCACCGCTAGTTCCACCCCTCCACCACTAGTCCCACCCCTCCACCCCTCCACCACTAGTGCCACCCCTCCAACCCCTCCACCACTAGTTCCACCCCTCCACCACTAGTTCCACCCCTCCACCACTAGTGCCACCCCTCCACCCCCTCCACCACTAGTTCCACCCCTCCACCACTAGTTCCACCCCTCCACCACTAGTGCCACCCCTCCACCGCTAGTTCCACCCCTCCACCACTAGTTCCACCCCTCCGCCACTAGTGCCACCCCTCCACCCCTCCACCACTAGTGCCACCCCTCCACCCCTCCACCACTAGTTCCACCCCTCCACCACTAGTCCCACCCCTCCACCACTAGTTCCACCCCTCCACCACTAGTGCCACCCCTCCACCGCTAGTTCCACCCCTCCACCACTAGTCCCACCCCTCCACCCCTCCACCACTAGTGCCACCCCTCCACCCCTCCACCACTAGTTCCACCCCTCCACCACTAGTGCCACCCCTCCACCACTAGTGCCACCCCTCCACCCCTCCACCACTAGTGCCACCCCTCCACCGCTAGTTCCACCCCTCCACCACTAGTTCCACCCCTCCACCACTAGTCCCACCCCTCCACCACTAGTGCCACCCCTCCACCACTAGTGCCACCCCTCCACCCCTCCACCACTAGTGCCACCCCTCCACCACTAGTGCCACCCCTCCACCACTAGTGCCACCCCTCCACCACTAGTCCCACCCCTCCACCGCTAGTTCCACCCCTCCACCACTAGTTCCACCCCTCCACCACTAGTCCCACCCCTCCACCACTAGTCCCACCTCCTCCACCACTAGTCCCACCCCTCCACCACTAGTCCCACCTCCTCCACCACTAGTCCCACCCCTCCACCACTAGTCCCACCTCCTCCACCACTAGTCCCACCTCCTCCACCACTAGTCCCACCCCTCCACCACTAGTCCCACCCCTCCACCACTAGTGCCACCCCTCCACCCCTCCACCCCTCCACCCCTCCACCACTAGTCCCACTCCTCCACCACTAGTTCCACCCCTCCACCACTAGTTCCACCCCTCCACCACTAGTGCCACCCCTCCACCCCTCCACCACTAGTGCCACCCCTCCACCCCTCCACCACTAGTTCCACCCCTCCACCACTAGTTCCACCCCTCCACCACTAGTGCCACCCCTCCACCGCTAGTTCCACCCCTCCACCACTAGTTCCACCCCTCCACCACTAGTCCCACTCCTCCACCACTAGTTCCACCCCTCCACCACTAGTTCCACCCCTCCACCACTAGTGCCACCCCTCCACCCCTCCACCACTAGTGCCACCCCTCCACCACTAGTGCCACCCCTCCACCACTAGTCCCACCCCTCCACCACTAGTTCCACCCCTCCACCACTAGTGCCACCCCTCCACCGCTAGTGCCACCCCTCCACCACTAGTCCCACCCCTCCACCACTAGTCCCACCCCTCCACCACTAGTTCCACCCCTCCACCACTAGTTCCACCCCTCCACCACTAGTCCCACCCCTCCACCACTAGTGCCACCCCTCCACCACTAGTCCCACCCCTCCACCACTAGTTCCACCCCTCCACCACTAGTCCCACCCCTCCACCACTAGTGCCACCCCTCCACCACTAGTGCCACCCCTCCACCGCTAGTTCCACCCCTCCACCACTAGTCCCACCCCTCCACCACTAGTCCCACTCCAGCCGACGCTTGGCATTGCGCATGGTGAGCTTAGGTTTGCTCGGCCATGGAAACCCATTTCATGAAGCTCCAGACAAACAGTTCTTGTGCTGACGTTGCTTCCAGAGGCAGTTTGGAACTCGGTAGTGAGTGTTGCAACCGAGGACAGATGATTTTTACGCGCTACGCGCTTAAGCACTCGGCGGTCCCATTCTGTGAGCTTGTGTGGCTTTCCACTTCGTGGCTGAGCCGTTGTTGCTCCCAGACGTTTCCACTTCACAATAACAGCACTTACAGTTGACCGGGGCAGTTCTAGCAGGGCAGAAATTTGACGAACTGACTTGTTGGAAAGGTGGCATCCTATGACGGTGCCACGTTGAAAGTCACTGAGCTCTTCAATAAGGCCATTCTACTGCCAATGTTTGTCTATGGAGATTGCTTGGCTGTGTGCTCAATTTTATACACCTGTCAGTAACGGGTGTTGCTTAAATAGCCAAATCCACTAATTTGAAGTCGTGTCCACATACTTTTGGCCATGTAGTCAAATGTATTGGGGTAAGGTGACTAGGCATCAGGATAAATGATAAACAGAGTAGCAGCAGCGTACATGATGATTGTATGTGTGTGTGTAGAGTCAGTATAAATGTGTGTGCATGTTGTGTGTGTGTTGGAGTGTCAGTGTGTGATGATGATGGCCATGATGATGATGATGGTCATAATGATGATGATGATGATGATGATGATGATGAATATGAAGATGATGATGATGGTCATAATGATGATGATGATAGCCGTGATGATGATGATGATGATGATGATGGTCATGATGATGGTCATGATGATGATGATGATGATGGCCATGATGATGATGATGATGATGATGATGATGGTCATGATGATGATGATGATGATGATGATGGTGGCCATGATGATGGTCATGATGATGATGATGATGATGAAGATGATGATGATGATGATGGTCATAATGATGATGATGATAGCCGTGATGATGATGATGATGATGGTCATGATGATGATGATGGTCATGATGATGATGATGATGATGATGATGATGATGGTCATGATGATGATGATGATGATGATGATGATGGTGGCCATGATGATGGTCATGATGATGATGATGATAGCCATGATGATGATGATGATGATGGCCATGATGATGGTCATAATGATGATGATGATGATGATGATGATGGTCATGATGATGATGGCCATGATGATGATGATGATGATGGTCATGATGATGGCCATGATGATGATGACCGTCTGACCCATTAGTTATGGTTCTTATTCCAACCCCTCCAGTTGCTTTATTCAACCTACGTGTGCAGTGCAGCCTGTAGGAGCATTGGGGTGGAGGAGGAGAGCAGAGGGAAGGTGTATACCTGTCTCACTCCCCCGTTTGAGGAGCTGTTTGACGGGGTGGAGGAACACACTCTGACTCTCCTCCTGGAGCCCTGGACACTGCTCACCACCAGGGACACAGACACCTACCAGAAGGTATGACCCCATCTCTTTAAAAGGGATTTTACGCACTATAGTTCAAATAGCTTATCTGCTGAAACAGACAAACTCACCTGTTCCCGCATCTCTCCTTAGTCAGATTCATAAGGTGTGTGTTTTGGTCTCTATATATTTGATGTAGTGGATTCATTGTTACTGTGTGTTCTCTCAGGTGGGTGTCTGGGAGGAGGCTCGCCAGGTGGAGACAGAGCAGTACAGACGACTGCAGACACTGTATGAGGAGGCAGTTCACAGACTGGAACAGGTGAGCTCTATTGATGTCCAATGCTCCAATGCAGGATCTATGTAGAAGTCTGAGTAGGATCAAGTCCCACACTGTCCCCCTGAAATCTTGATCTAAAAGACACAACTGATCATAGATGAAGCACTTCTACTCTGAGAAGCTTTTCAAATATGGGCCTAGATCTCTAGTAAGGATTTGGGTGAAACTCAATTGTATTTCCTTGATTCCTCACATCCTATCTCCTCGCCTCCTTCTCAAAACCCATTGGATGAGGTCAAAAGTCCCTCCCCTCTGACCTTCGCATCCAATGGGTTTTCAGAAGGAAGCGAGGAGGGATTAGTACATTTGAGATTCTCTCTCTCTCTCTCTGTCTCTCTCTCTCTCTCTCTCTCTCTCTCTGTCTCTCTCTCTCTGTCTCTCTCTCTCTGTCTCTCTCTCTCGTCTCTCTCTCTCTCTCTCTCTCTCTCTCTCTCTCTCTCCCCCTCTCTCTCTCCCCTCGCTCTCTCTCTCTCTCTCTCTCTCTCTCTCTCTCTCTCTCTCTCTCTCTCTCTCTCTCTCTCTCTCTCTCTCTCTCTCTCTCTCAGCATGCTGTGGCCCAGGCCTGCAGGCCCCCTCCTCCACCACTAGAGGTCCCCAGGTCTCCAGCTATGTGGTCTGCCGTCCCAGAGAGGTACAGAGGGTACGGGCTGGGCTCTCTGCTAGGACACCGCATGGAGCTACAACACTTCACATCCTTCCTGCAGGACCACAACGCCAGGTGAAACACTAGCTCTATACACAGTGGCTTTATTTTACATGACATATGTGACCAGGTGACCACAACGCCATGCTGCAACTGATAAAACAGTACAGTGGCTTTATTAGACGGGACCTTTCTGTCACACATACACACACACACACACACACACACACACACCCCCACCTGTGATCCTAATGATCTCTACCTCAGTTGTTAATGCTGTGTATAGTTCTGACGTGTGTGTGTATGTCTACAGTATACATCTGGCTTGCTGGCTGGATATAGAGCATTACAGGAGAATCCCCCATAAAGACAAGGCCCAGAGAGAGGACGAGTCTAGACTCATTAAGGACAAATACCTCAACAGGAAATACTTATTTGGGCCTGACAGTCCTGCCACCAGACACCAACAGGATGAGGTAATGTCACAGTCTCATCTGTGATGTCTGTCTCCGTCCTGTCACTGTGATGTCTGCCTCCACCCTGTCACTGTGATGTCTGTCTCCGTCCTGTCACTGTGATGTCTGTCTCCACCCTGTCACTGTGATGTCTGTCTCCATCCTGTCACTGTGATGTCTGTCTCCACCCTGTCACTGTGATGTCTGTCTCCACCCTGTCACTGTGATGTCTGTCTCCGTCCTGTCACTGTGATGTCTGTCTCCGTCCTGTCACTGTGATGTCTGTCTCCACCCTGTCACTGTGATGTCTGTCTCCGTCCTGTCACTGTGATGTCTGTCTCCGTCCTGTCACTGTGATGTCTGTCTCCACCCTGTCACTGTGATGTCTGTCTCCGTCCTGTCACTGTGATGTCTGTCTCCGTCCTGTCACTGTGATGTCTGTCTCCACCCTGTCACTGTGATGTCTGTCTCCACCCTGTCACTGTGCTGTCTGTCTCCACCCTGTCACTGTGATGTCTGTCTCCATCCTGTCACTGTGATGTCTGTCTCCACCCTGTCACTGTGATGTCTGTCTCCACCCTGTCACTGTGATGTCTGTCTCCGTCCTGTCACTGTGATGTCTGTCTCCGTCCTGTCACTGTGATGTCTGTCTCCACCCTGTCACTGTGATGTCTGTCTCCGTCCTGCCACTGTGATGTCTGTCTCCACCCTGTCACTGTGATGTCTGTCTCCGTCCTGTCACTGTGATGTCTGTCTCCGTCCTGTCACTGTGATGTCTGTCTCCGTCCTGTCACTGTGATGTCTGTCTCCGTCCTGTCACTGTGATGTCTGTCTCCGTCCTGTCACTGTGATGTCTGTCTCCACCCTGTCACTGTGATGTCTGTCTCCTACTGTCTTGTGCCCATGTGTAACTGAACCCTGTCTGTGTGGTGTGTGTGTGTGTCTGTGTGGTGTGTGTCTGTGTGGTGTGTGTCTGTGTGGTGTGTGTGGTGTGTGTGTGTCTGTGTGTCTGTGTGGTGTGTGTGGTGTGTGGTGTGTGTGTGTGTCTGTGGTGTGTGTGTCTGTGTGGTGTCTGTGTCTGTGGTGTGTGTGTGTGTGTCTGTGTGGTGTGTGTCTGTGTGGTGTGTGTGTGT